>NW_017180399.1:0-567 GCF_001652005.2 Ceratina calcarata
AGAAAGGTCCGCAAGACACCGATACCAAAATAATACAAGTACACACCCCAGATAAGAACAGCCCGATACTCGTAAGCAAAAGGACTCTTAAAAAGACACCAGAGACACGTCCAAAGAAGCACCCAGTCCAGGAACCTGAAAAATAAAAAATACCAATATTAAAACGATACCACGAGTGTCTCCAAGCACTCGTCTCGATCAAAAACCTCTAAAAAGAAAAACAGCATGAGGAACAAGCACAAGACGTACAGACATAACCTCTGCAGAACCCAACGACACGCTACCCTTGGCGCGAACCCAAAGACGACCGCTTCCCCTCGACGAGAATACCCGCCACGACCGTGGATACGAACCAACGGCGACGAACCCTGAACAACAATCATAGAGAATTAACGAAATAAATAAATAACTGACCGACACGGTGAAAACATATTGAGTACAACCCACGACGACGAACAAACGCTGCCTCACCGGGCAAACCCGACGCACGCAGAACTCAACCGAACCGAACTGATCAGACGCTGCGCGCCCCCACCCTCACACCTAACTGATCCACACGCACCTGAC
>NW_017180400.1:0-567 GCF_001652005.2 Ceratina calcarata
GCTTTTGATAGTATATCGTTTATTTTAAGATTACTACTTTTACTTTCTGATAGATATAAAACTTCAACGTTTCTTGGTTTTTTAATTGTCTTAGTAGAAGGAGTAGGAGATTGGATAGCAGCAGGGGAGACAGGAGGCTGTGGTAAGTGAGGATTTATTGTCAGTGTGTTTTTGTCTATTATAGCTGGAGGTAGTTTCTTTTTTCCTTCCTTTTTAGCAATGGTAGACCATAGTTCGGCATGTGCGCCTTTATCTGCACTCTCAATGGTCTGAGCATTCATTGTGCTCGTGGATGGTACTGCTATATCACCTTGTTCGGAGATAATAGTTGGAGGCTTAGGAGCGGTAGTATATGGTATGTTTCTGGTATCTTTGACTCTAAATAGTTCAAGGATTTCAGATTTGAATTCGTGTAACTTAGTTTCAATGTTTTTATTAATTTGTTGTATTAGTATTTCGTGAGTCGGAGTATTAGGAGGAGTGGACGTTGATATAGGAATTGCTGGGGTAGCAGAGGTTGGAGAGGAGGTAGCAGTGGGGTTTTTAATCATGGCTTCTAATTTTTGT
>NW_017180401.1:0-567 GCF_001652005.2 Ceratina calcarata
TATTCAATCGAATACAAATCGTTGGTCTCAGAATGAATGATGTAATTATTGCAATTAACTTTTTGTTTTACACGTGAATACTTTTTTTTAAACTTTGCACATCGTAAATTAGATAATGTGGTTCGCAGTAATTTTATGAATTAAGCATGACGTAACTGTGTAACGTGTCATTGAGGAAACCGGAAATTAGTATTTCTAACAGGATAGGATAGGATGGGGTATCAGTAAATCGCTCGGCTAAATAGCACTGAATACACAAAGAAATCGAGAAATGTAAATTTGGATAACAGCGTTACGTTGCTTTAAATAATGACACAGGAAACTGCGATATTCTGCCATTTTTACAGCTTCATAAAACAAGAAATATTGCTTCGTCTTAGGTATATATACATAATAACATTTTCTGTTTTAGTCTATGATATTTAAAAATATATAAGGAAGCCTAAACGTGTAAATACTTCAGTCGTTTTGGAAAACAATTTAGATAATTTTGCTAATGTACTAAGAAACACTGTCTTTTTATGTAATAGTAAGATTAGGTCGTTGCATAATTTCTATATATTTTAA
>NW_017180402.1:0-567 GCF_001652005.2 Ceratina calcarata
AACCTAACCTAACCTAGGAGTCCAAGATGGCAGCGACTGGGTCGGACGCGTCGTGAGTCGCTCCTGAAAGGGATCAAGTTTTTCGCGGAAATTCGAGTACGCGGTTCGCGAATTATACCCGAAACGATTGTGAAAGTGAAAGTGAGAGTGAGGTGCGAAAAATTCCGGCGGAATTTGACCGGAATCTTGAATAATATCGATACTTTGTTCGAAGTGCACGTGGGACCGGAATCTTGAATAATATCGATACTTTGTTCGAAGTGCACGTGCAATGTACGGATATTGAAACTTCTTTCCTGCACGCAAAAGAAGAAAATACCGAAGAAAAAGGACAGTTCGTGAAAGAAAATAATATTTAAAAAGGTGTTGAAGTGCGAAAATTTATGGATTCATCGGTATTTTCATTATTTCTGTGTTCGAAGTTCGTAACGCACGTGGGAGCACCGAGCGACGCCATTGTTCACGCCAGAACATTGAAAGCCAATCCCTGCCTATGAAAGAAGAAAATCGAGGAAAAAGGACAGTTCGTGAAGGAAGATAATATTTGAGAAAGTGTCGAAGTGCGAA
>NW_017180403.1:0-2743 GCF_001652005.2 Ceratina calcarata
TGGTGTTCGGGTTTTTTTGGGAAAACGTGAGTTTAATTCATCCTACCCGATTCTCATATCCTCCGGCGTTAAGTTAGGGCACCATCCCTAACAATAACACAGTTGCCTAAATATTATAATTTATATTATATTATAATTACATTTATATTATATTATAATGTACAGTACGATTTATTGTAATTTGTTGTACGATAATGTGTGTATATGTACAGACGTGTACCTAGAATGAAAAAAGGTGAAATTGTTTCCGATCCTAAAACGTAAAGCCTGTTTGTATGCCGGGATGAGCCTGATTATCCTGTCGTCACGTTGTTACTGAAACCTGTAAAAAGTGAAAAATAAGATTCTTGATAATGCACGATCGTGTGTAAACGATAGTACGATTTATTGTAGTTTGTTGTACGATAATATGTGTATACGTACGTAGAATGGTAAGAAAATATAGTTGCCCTTCTCTTGGTTAGTTGTTTCTCTTGTTGTCTGCACAATACCTGCACGGAAAGAGATGAAATTTTTAATGGTCATATCCTATTTCAGAAAAGAACTAATGATTAACACTTGTTTAAAAACTATTAATATCGTGGAAAACTATACTTGTCTTCTTTATTTGCAGTATTTTGCAGTAAGTTCCTCCTCCACATCTTCTTGTTGTTTCCCTCGTTGAACACAGAGAGCCTGGCACTACTTGGGACACAGTTTAAATTACACCAGCACTGTAATTGTAAACGATGCGTAACGATGATGCGGATTTCAATGGTTGCGCAGATGAAATAACAACACCGAACCTTTTTTTCTCTCTTTTCTTCTTTTCTTTTCATCCTTAGCTTTTGGTTTTCGCGCCAAATGTCAAGCCGTCGAGCTGTGATAATGACGTGTGTATTTGTCGTGTCACTGACTGATACTGTAGGGATGTATTGTCAAGTCACTAGCGCCTCATACAATAGTCGAATGTAACTGAACGTTACACCGATAGCAATACGAATGTAGTGGCGCTCAGTGATATATATTTTAAAGATGTGTCTGTGAGATTTACTAGTGAGAAATCCGTGGTCGTACACACCGACCGACCGACCGACCGACCGACGAACGCCAGGCATCGCACCGAGTAGGCGTCACAGCCGAAAAGTCAGCGCGCTGTTAAAAAATCAGAACGCCTGTCAATATATATACACACGCATCGTACCGAGTAAGCGCCAGACAGCCGAAAGGTCAGCGCGACAAGTAGAACGCCTTTGAACGCCCCTTAGAAAACGCATCGTGCCGATTAAGCGCCACACAGCCGAAAGGTCAGCGTGGTATACGAACGCCACGCGTCGTACCGAGTAAGCGTCACAGCTGAAAAGTCGGCATGGTTTGTTGAATTAAAATGATAAAATAAGAACGCCTTTCGCAGACATATATACGCGTACGCATCGAACCGAGTAAGCGCAAGCCCGAAGGGGCCGGCGAGCGCACGTACACACACACAGACACGCACACCCAAGAACGACGAAACGTCGAAAACCGTACACACACACGATAAATATATATATATACATACCGAGTTACAGGACACCAGAGACGAGCGGGAAAGGAGTACACCCGAAGAGAGCGGGACGCCCGAACGCGACGGGACAGCGAACGCAGAAATACAAGATATATGAACGATAGACATGTACGACGGAACAAATGTAAGAAGTAAGAACGAAATAAAGAAATAATAGTGTTAGAAATTCGGGATTTCATTCGAAGAATACGCAATGCGTTTCGTGGAAATTTTGCAGTTATTCCAAGAAGATTGACGGTATCGTCAATCGCTGGGAATTCGATGTTCCGGGTATTCGTAGCATCGAATAATAGAAGGAATGCGGAGACAATGGGTTAATCCCTTAAGCCGCCAGCCGCACGGTAGACTCGTACGAGTCCGTGTATAAGAAATTACGGTAATAACAGCCGGCAAGGCTAAATTTAGAACTCAGTTGTTTGAATCTATCGCGATCGGAATCGATCGGACGATAGAATTATTAAACAGTTATATAATAACGAAGCGAGAGAATTGGAATCGAAGCAAGATGGACTGATAGATTCGCCTCGCAGTGGGGAGAAATCGTGGTCTCACGAATTCCGACTGCCGACGAATTATTACTCCTTAATCGACCAGCGAAGAGAGCGTTCCTTTTCGCATCGATATCTTTGAGAATACTTTCAGTGCGTCGTCCCTTGAGGTAGGTTCTTCGAGACGACTCTATACGGCGACTGAGAAAGAACTGCTAGCAGTTGTTTAAGATCGAGGCATTCTCTATCTTGAACATATTAACGCGAGAAAAAGCGAGCCTGAATTTCAGTCCGCTGTTACGTTCGAGTAAAAGGGATTGGCCATCCCAATTTCGACGTACAGTAGAATTCGCTGTGCTCGCATCGCGTCCGAACGGGTTACGTTCCTTGCGAACTGATTAGGAATCTTTTATCGAGATCGCGGTCCTTTGAGTGACGGATCTCTTTGCCTTTTGGTGATAGAAGATTCTGTCTGAGACGGAATCGTCCCAATTAAAAAGGAGTTGCTTTACGACCAACTCCACAACGCATTCCTGATCCGAGGTTTTCGGACTTTGAAAGCGATTACCTTGAGCTCGTAAGAGCCGGTAGGGAATTGCGGTTTGGAACGACGTGTTCGTCGCAGACGCGCTCACGTTCTTCAACGGTTTTTCGACGTTGAGGTTCGTTAAACCAGCGCTGAGGATACTTCCTGGTGAAGTTCAGCGTT
>NW_017180403.1:5370-11459 GCF_001652005.2 Ceratina calcarata
ACATATATCTTGAAAAACGCAATTTATTAAAACTCGGGGACAAAACAGCCTGCGAATGAATGAAACATTTATTAGTCATACCGCCTAGAAGTCTGAGACAAAACAGCTTGACAACCGCGGACAAAGGAGACCCACAAAAGAATTGACATTGAAACACGCCTCATCCAAGACCCGATACTCGCGGACGAAAGAGTCCTAAAAAAGGAAGCAATACGAAGCGTGTCCCCCAGAATACAAGCCTTGTTTAAGAAACTGATACACGTAGACGAGGGAGTCTTCGCAAAGGAGTCGATACCAATTAAACATCAGACATACCTCTTGAACACGCGCCATACCTAGAAACAGACGACAAAAACACCCCTGTACCGATACACGAACGAATCTTACAGAGGAGGAGCCCCACACCGAACGGTAGCAGACAAATCCCTCAAAACGTACGCACTTTATCAATCAATAAACCTGCAAAGAAAGCAGGTTGCCACCAGCGGACGAAGAAGCTCTACAGAGGACCTAAAACAGACATATCGCTCAGGAGCACACCTTGATCGAAAACAGGAATAAAAAGAAGCAACCGGACACTCACGGACGAAAGAGCCGCCAACATTGAATAAGATTGACACTCGTGAAAAGACGAGCCAATGAAAGGGGACGGAAAACCTGGAAAACTGAAAAAGAAAACAGCCGAATACTCACGGATAAAGGAGACCCAGGAAAAGGGACCGGCACTAAGCGACGGTGGACGCGTACTCTAAAACACACGCACCAGATCCAAAATCCGGAAATAAAAACGACTCGACTCCTACGGACGAAGAAACTCCACGAAAGAGACCAATACTGAAACGGATTTCATAAAATACACGCAAACCCTGAAAACAGAGCAACCCGAGAGCAATCAAAGGAACGAGCTCCACGTTAGGAACCCAACACTGCGTTATACCAGACCTGTCACCTCCATTCGAAACCTGAGAACAAAACAATTAGAGAATTAACGAATAAGAAAGGTCCGCAAGACACCGATACCAAAATAATACCAGTACACACCCCAGATAAAAACAGCCCGATACTCGTAGGCGACAGGACCCTTAAAAAGACACCAGAGACACCTCCAAAGAAGCACCCAGTCCAGGAACCTGAAAAATAAAAAACACCAATATTAAAACGATACCACGAGTGTCTCCAAGCACGCGCCTCGATCAAAAACCTCTAAAAAGAAAAACAGCCCGAGGAACAAGCACAAGACAATCGAGACGTACATACATAACCTCTGCAGAACCCAACGACACGCCACCCTTGGCGCGAACCCAAAGACGACCGCTTCCCCTCGACGAGAATGTCCGCCACGACCGCGGATACGAACCAACGGCGACGAACCCTGAACAACAATCATAGAGAATTAACAAAATAAATAAATAACTGACCGACATGGTGAAAACTTATTGAGTACAACCCACGACGACGAACAAACGCTGCCTCATCGGGCAAACCCGACGCACGCCGAACTCGACCGAACCGAACCGATCAGACGCTGCGCGCCCCCACCCCCACACCTAACCGATCTGTACGCACCTGACCCAAAGACCTCGATCAACGCCGAATCTTGGATCAGAAATTGTGCGCCCCCGCCCCCGCACCTAACCGACTTGTACGCACCTGATCCAAGGACCTCGATCAACACCGAATCTTGGACCAGAAATTATGTGCCCCCACCCCTGCACCTAATCGAACTGCACGCACAAGACCCAACGACCCCCGTACGACCACCGGATCCTCGGTCCGACATCGGGCGACCCCACCCCTATACTTGACCGATCTGCGTGCACCCGTTCCAAATAAACCGTCTGAATCAACAACCTCGAACGGCCCAATAAAAGAACGAACCAACGAACACCGACAGATAAAAGAACAATAGCTGACCGGAAGCCGCACGACACGGACCCGAGCCAATCAATAACGCCAACAGCCAGAAACCCCGGACGATCAAACAAAATCTAGACAACGTAGACACCACAGACCCCACAGACCCTTAAACGTTGAAGAACAAACAGGCGACGAAACCACGGACCATCTCGAACCCGTAAAACGACACCGAAACCCAGTAAACACAGCGACCCAAAACCCCTGCAACCCTCCGCGGAAGCCATACCCAAAAAGACACGAGATAAGACGGAACACCAAAAGAGCTGGTGGCAACGACGTGAAACACGATGGACAAACAGATAAAAGTAGTACAAATAAACCTACACAGATCGCGGTCTCCAACAAACGAAGGGGCTTCAACCCCAAACTACCCTGGTGGAACCCAGACCTAGACGCAACGAGACTGACGTGCAAACGACTAAGGACAAAAGCCCAACGAACGAAAACAAGACGAAACAAACTCAAAGCGAAGATAGCAGAGTCAAAGTTCAAAAAAGAGATTGCCGAAGCAAAGAGAAACTCTTGGAAGCGCTTCTGTGGCAGACTACAGAAAGCACAAGACATAGCCAGAATGAACAAGATTCTCGAGTCAACGGACGAAAAAAGCGTTGACCTGGTACAAAAACCGGACGGCACGATGACGAGAAACCTTCGCGAATCGATAGAGACCCTGATCGACGAATATTACCCGGGATCACGAGACACCGAGAATAACGACGCAAACACGAACACGGAAAGTGAG
Source organism: Ceratina calcarata (assembly GCF_001652005.2). NCBI lineage: Eukaryota > Metazoa > Arthropoda > Insecta > Hymenoptera > Apidae > Ceratina > Ceratina calcarata. Next base: position 8,030 of record NW_017180403.1, read on the forward strand.
ACGCACAGCGAACGAACACGTGACACCAGCGCAGACTGGAGAACGGCAGCAAAGGTGGACACAACGGAAAGAACCGTATGGGCGATAGGCACGTTCCTCCCGTACAAACGTACTGGGGCCGGACGGCATCTATCCAAGACTGATCAAAATAGGAAAAAACCTGCTGGCACCGCATCTAACGAAACTCATGAGAGCCAGCCTGGCGACGGGACACGTCCCGAGCGGATGGCGCGAAACAAACGTAACGTTCATACCAAAACCCGGAAAGACAGGCTACTCCTCCCCCATGTCGTTCAGACCGATCAGCCTGACGTCGTTTCTCCTGAAGATCCTCGAGAAACAACTGGACAGATACACCAAAGACGCAGTACTCGTAGAAAGACCGCTCTCAACCAGACAATACGCGTTCAGAGTCGGACACTCGGTGGAAGCTGCACTCCACGGGGTGACCAGAGAGCTGGAATACGCCCTTTACAACAAAATGTACGCGGTAGCATGTTTCATGGATATCGAAGGTGCGTTCAACCAAACCCCGAAACAAGTAATAATCACGGGGCTACGACAACACGGAATTGAAACGTCACTGGTCAAATGGATCGAAAACATGCTCACGGACAGATCAATAACAGTGGACAACGACGGTACGAGAGTGACGAGACTAGTAAACAGGGGCTGCCCCCAGGGCGGTATCCTCTCCCCGACGCTGTGGTGCGTAGCAGTAAACGCACTGATTGAGAGACTCAGAGAGAACGGCTTCCAAGTATGGGGATATGCGGACGACATAGCGGTAATAGTGGTACACGAAGACACGGCCAAGGCGAAAGAAGCCATGAACACGGCCCTCGGGCTAGTGGACGAATGGTGTAAGGCCAGTAGACTATCAGTGAACCCGAAGAAAACAGACCTCATGATAGTTACGAGGAACAAAAGAAAACTGAACGTGAAAGGAATAAAGCTGAATGGCGTACAACTCAAAACCAAGAGTTCGGTCAAATACCTGGGAGTCACGTTCACCAGAAGCCTCTCGTGGAAGGAACAAGTGGACGAAACATTGAGCAGGGCCAGAAACAACCTGGCAATAATCAGCAGGATGGTGTGTAGAACGTGGGGCCTCACCCCCGCTGCCACGAACTGGATATACAACGCAGTAGTGATACCCAAACTGACGTTCGGCGCACTGATATGGTGGGAAGGCATCCGCAACGACAGAACGACCAGGAAACTGGAAAGCCTGCAACACGTAGCACTGAAACGAATCCTCGGAGCATTCAGACACTCGCCGACAAGAGCAATGGAGGCAATACTGTGCACACCAACGTTGACGACAGAAAGATAGAGGAGACGGCGATGAGAACGGCCAAACTATTGAAGGACTGGAAGAAATGGAACCCGCTAGGGAAAGGACACTCCACCGTACTAGACGTCATGATACCAAACGAGGAACGGGACCTAAACATGATGCTAAACACACCCAGTGACAAAATAATACCAAACTACAGATTCGGCAAGAAATACAAAACAACGATACCCAGCAGGGAAGAGTGGAAAAATGGGATGCTGAACGACAAGACGGAATGGGTAACATGGTTCACGGACGATAGCAAAGACGCAAACAGAGAGACAGGATGTGCATGGATCGAAGCAAAGAGTAACAGGGAATTCTCGGAATACCTGGGCAAGACCGCGACGGTGTACTAAGCCGAAGTGATGACGATCAAAAGGTGCACCGAAACGATGCTGAGAGGCGGTATCAGAAATCTGAAAGTAAGGATCTTCACAGACAGTGAATCGGCGGTAAAAACGCTGATGAAAAGATACTTCCTCTCCCGCACGGCCCTAGAATGCAACGACGCCCTGACCGAACTGGCAAACAGGAACAACGAAATAACAATCAGCTGGTGCCACGGACACGTAGGAGTCGAAGGGAACGAGAGAGCAGATCGACTCGCCAAGCTAGCAGTCAAAAACAAAAGCACAGGAGTAGAACCAAGAGTACTGATCCCATTTGCGACGCTCAGAGCGGAACTGAGAGAATTTGCCCTAAGAAAACTGAAGAGGAGATGGGAAAACGCAACAGGCTGCAGACAAGGAAAAAGCATGATCGGCGAACCCAGTAACAAGAGAGCCAGGACGATACTAGAGATGAACAGGAACGAGATAAGAGTGGCGACAAACGCGCTGACGGGACACGCCCCACTAAACTGTCACCTACATAAAATGGGCATCAAGGAGAACGGTAGCTGCGAATGCGACCCGGAGGAGATGCAAACAACTGTCCACGTCTTAACCCTAACCAAGTGCGACAAGTACATCAACGCGAGAATGGAGACACTAGAGACGGAACTGATAGAAAAGGAGGACGTAAAAAACATGCAGATCCGAAAGGTAGTAGATTTCTACGAGAGGGCGAACCCTTGGGACAAAACCATTGCAGACATGATAGCATAAAATAATGCCCACCCCCGGGGGACGACGACAATCCCAACGAGCCAATCCAAGAACCCCGCAACGCGGAAATCGCCAACGACCCCTCGCACCACCTCGAAGAAGAAGAGAAAAGAGAAGAAAAAGAAGAAGAGGAGAAAGAGCACAAAAACACGAAACGCCGGGCAAGGAACGGCTCGCCCGCAACAAAGAAGAGGAGAACACAGCCAACACCAAAACCAAAACGACCAAAAAGACATGCGCAAGGCCGTGAACTGGAACACTAAAACACACCACAAGGGACGGATAAAAACAATGAGGAGCAGAAGCAGTGGTAGAACAAAACGCACGTGGACACCAGCAGTACACGGGACTAAGCCACAACAGACACGAAACAACAAAAATACGGGATAAGGACGATCGGGAGCTCTTACCCGTTATCCCTGCGCATACCAACCTCAACCGAAATCCCCCCGCCAATAGGAATGCAAAAATCCGATGCGAACCGACAGACAGCATGCGACGAGCTGCCAGCTAGACAGGAAGAGAACAAGAAACAAAGATACAACAGAACAGCCCCGTGACGCGCGTACAGACAAACGCCCACTCGACACATCAGCCAAAGACAGAGCGTCTACCTGAGCCACAAAGGGAAAGGAAGAAGAAAGTAATAGTAACAATAAGTACAACACAAACGACTCACAGTCCTGAGCAATTTATTTTACAAATATACATAAATCGGACGCGACATAACACAGTGCGGTCCGAAACACGCAAACACAAACCCACACTCTGGCAATATACATATATATATAAACTACAAACACACTCAGAAATCAACTTAAAAGCTAACACACACGAAATATGATACATCCAATGTTAGGGATAGGTGGCCCTAACTGGGAGTCCGGAAGAGAAACGGTTGCTTTAATAAATGGACGCTAGGTTTGCTTTTTTTAAAAAAAAAAACCCAATTTATTTATAAAAAGAACCCAGCACTAATAGG
>NW_017180403.1:12653-15237 GCF_001652005.2 Ceratina calcarata
GCATGTAACTCATGTGAAACCTTCTTATTTAATCACGAATCTCTAACATCCAATCTAGCCAGACGATACACGATCGTCCTACGACACGACCCGAGTAGCCGAGTCGACTTCCCAACACCGGGCGTTCACCTCCTGGTCCAGGGAGGACCCATCAACAATTTCAACCGAGGTCGCACATTCACTGCAACCCTGGTCACAGCCCGAATCAACCCCGAAACTAGGCAACCCCTCGGTCCAGTCCAGAGGTGGCACGTAAACCACCTCGCACACCAGGGTCACATGACACACGTCGACAAACGCCCCGTCATTAACGGCACCCTGCAACCACTCCGAGGTGGTAGGCCGCAGCTCGTTCAACAATAGCCCACCACGAAACATCGGAATGAAGGGCGGCGAAAAGGATGTCTGCCTAGGATTTATCTGCGTCCGGCGATAAAAGGTGTACACATCGGCCCGCACCAGCCGAATATCCATCGACTGAATGGCCAAAACGAAACAGGACATCTCGGATTCGGTGAACTTTCGGGCCGGGTACCCCTCGAGGACCAGAAGCAAGCGGGAAGCACTCGCTCTCCAAGACATCTGAAACAACGAAACGGATCAGTGAAAGACGACCGACAAAACATCGAGAAAAGAACAGGAAGGAGAAAAAGAGAGACACGAACCCAGAAGTCCATAAACAAACGACCCCCGGACAAAGACAAAACGGTAAAGGAAAAGACACCAAAACAGGGAGACACGTCGAGAGAATGGACAAGGAAGGCAAGGTAACCCCCGGACCAACGCGAACCAGTTAGACACCAAAAAGACAAAGAGCAACAAAACCAAAGACGATAAAGACAACGGAGAGAGGAACAGAAACCCAGAACAAACAAAGACCCAATGGGACGTCAGCTGCACGGGAAACACAGGAAAACCACTTACCTCGAAGCAAATCCAACAGGAAATCTACACGACGAGAAAAAGCAAAAGGCAAAAGGTGACAAGACCCCGAAAGAAGAAGACGAAGCGAACTTGTCAAAGGCACAAACCAGATTGAAGAAAGGACCAGAACACCCTCGGTAAATCCAGTAAGGCCGCGCTGGGGAACGCCAGGCGAACCGCCAATAACAATCCAGGACCAGGACAATCCGAAACTAGCCGCACCCACGGACACGAACGAAGGACACACCCCCGTGCTGCAAGGACGGTAAACACCGAACCACGCACCCCGCAGACCAGGAAACCTGGAAAATACACATACAGGAAACTGGCACAATTCACACAGAAACCCCGAAACACCCAGAGACCGCACCGAACGGAATACCCCCACAAACGAGTGGTAAGCATACGAACCCACCGACGCAACAAACCACAACCCAAGCCTGTACACAATAGGAACAAATAAAGAAGAAAAGTTAACAGAACAACAAACGACCTACAAAGCCCATTACACACTATAAGCCGACCCTGTAAAAACGAGAAATCCGAAACCCCCAACCCAAACAAAAATCCTGCAAAACACGGAACTCAAAATCTAAACACCCGCACAGCGACCCCCACAGCAACACGGGCCCCGAAGACCAAAAAGCCTCAATATTAATACCCGCCGAATCGTAACACGAGTACGAACAATGCAAAACGGCCCTCCCCATAACAGTGCGAACAAGGTGTGCCACGCACCTGAAAATACAACCCTCCAATCACACCAAGAACATAAAACGCCCGACTGCCACAACAACACAACCAAAAACAAACGACAAACGAACCAACACCCCCCACACCAGACAGGAGTAACGAAACGAAAAGAAAAAGAAAAGCGAGCGACGAAATGCACATTCGATCACACCCCCGCCCGAGACCGGATACCGAATCAAACAACACAACGACTAAGCACACTGACACACAGTTAACACGAAACGTCGCAACCCTAACAAACGCCAACCTTTGGACCAGCGAGACAAGACACGGCCAAAACAACCTCAACGGAAAAGGTCAAATACGGAAACAAGAATAAGAAGCCGGAAATACGGAAACAAAATACTAAGAAGCCGAAAAATACACACGATCAGAACGGCCCGATTGACCGATCGAAACACCAGAAAAGCGCCCGCCGACCTGCCCGAAACGATGCAACGCGACGAACCACCGTAACTCAAGGACCAACGAATCCCCACGCCGTTCCAAGATTACGAACCTCAATCCACCGCCATTAAGGTAGGACAGGAACAGACAGGAAAAGGAAAAATGCAAAAACAAAAAGTATATACACGCAATACAGCAGGGTACAATTTATTACAAAACACATGACAAAGCCCAGGTATACAATATTAATACCGCCCCCTAAACAAATAATAGTACTTTGTGCATCAAGGGCCGAAAATGGGTCTTTCCGGGCGAGGTTGATGTTTGAGCACGAGTGGCAGTCGAGGGCGCCACAGGCGCCCGACATGAACACGAGCTGTTCAGAAAATCATCCGAGCCTGGAAAGGTCCATTCGGCCCGTGTTGCACACAGCATTTTTTATAAAAAGGGCATAAAAAAGACCATCTTTCGTCGCCTACAAAGTGGACTGAAAATATAGTTTGTCGAGTTCTCCACTTAT
>NW_017180403.1:15380-16662 GCF_001652005.2 Ceratina calcarata
AAGGTGTACACATCGGCCCGCACCAGCCGAATATCCATCGACTGAATAGCCAAAACGAACCAGGACACCTCGGATTCGGTGAACTTCCGGGCCGGGTACCCCTCGGGGACTAGAAGCAAGCGGGAAGCACTCGCTCTCCAAGACATCTGAAACAACGAAACGGATCAGTGAAAGACGACCAACAAGACATCGAGAAAAGAACAGGAAGGAGAAAAAGAGAGACACGAACCCAGAAGTCCATAAACAAACGACCCCCGGACAAAGACAAAACGGTAAAGGAAAAGACACCAAAACAGGGAGACACGTCGAGAGAATGGACAAGGAAGGCAAGGTAACCCCCGGACCAACGCGAACCAGTTAGACACCAAAAAGACAAAGAGCAACAAAACCAAAGACGATAAAGACAACGGAGAGAGGAACAGAAACCCAGAACAAACAAAGACCCAATGGGACGTCAGCTGCACGGGAAACACAGGAAAACCACTTACCTCGAAGCAAATCCAACAGGAAATCTACACGACGAGAAAAAGCAAAAGGCAAAAGGTGACAAGACCCCGAAAGAAGAAGACGAAGCGAACTTGTCAAAGGCACAAACCAGATTGAAGAAAGGACCAGAACACCCTCGGTAAACCCAGTAAGGCCGCGCTGGGGAACGCCAGGAGAACGGCCAATAACAATCCAGGACCAGGACAATCCGAACCTAGCCGCACCCACGGACACGAACGAAGGACACACCCCGTGCTGCAAGGACGGTAAACACCGAACCACGCACCCCGCAGACCAGGAACCCTGGAAGACACACATACAGGAAACTGGCTCAATTCACCCAGAAACCCCGAAACACCCAGAGACTGCACCGAACGGAATACCCCCACAAACGAGTGGTAAGCATACGAACCCACCGACGCAACAAACCACAACCCAAGCCTGTACAAAATAGGAACAAATAAAGGAGAAAAGTTAACAGAACATCAAACGATCTACAAAGCCCATTACACACTATAAGCAGACCCTGTAAAAACGAGAAATCCGAAACCCCCAACCCAACCAAAAATCCTTGGAAACACAGAACTCAAAATCTAAACACCCGCACACCGACCCCCACAGCAACACAGGCCCCGAAGACCAAGAAGCTTCAATATTAAAACCCGCCGAATCGTAACACGAGTACGAACAATGCAAAACAGCCCTCCCCATAAGAGTACGAACAAGGTGCGCCACGCACCCGAAAATACGACCCACCAATCACACCAAGAACATAAAACGCCCGATTGCCACAACA
>NW_017180404.1:0-567 GCF_001652005.2 Ceratina calcarata
ACACATTATAAGTATGCTATAAGAATTATGAAATATTTGTATGCAACCAAAGGTATGAAACTGACGTACAACAAAGATGAAAATTGTTATATTATATTTGTTATGTAGACGCCGATTGGGCAGGGGATATAGTTAGTAGGAAATCCACAACAGGATATGTAATAAGATTGTTTAATAACGTAATTTACTGGAAATCCCATAAGCAGAACTCAGTAACAAAATCATCAACATTCGCAGAATATGTGGCCTTATCAGAGGCAGTGACTGATGTTACTTTTGTATATAATATGTTAAGAGAAACATTTAGAGTTTCCGTATATCTTCCTATAAAAATATTTGAAGACAATTCAGGAGCGATAGCCATTGCAAAATATGGAAATTTAACTAGAAATTCAAAGCACATCGAAGTGCAATATCATTTTGTGAATGAAAAGTATGAGGAAGGAATTATTAATGTTGAATCTGAAAATAACATCGCAGATCTGCTAACTAAAACTTTATACAAAGAAAAGTGTTGAGATTCGGATTTGAAACGATATCACTTGAGTGATCAGACAATGACCACGT
>NW_017180405.1:0-567 GCF_001652005.2 Ceratina calcarata
CGTGGGAATCACGCAAACAACCCACAGTAGCCTTATCCAGCACTGAAGCTGAGTATATGGCATTGACAGAAACCGCCATGGAAGCAGTGCATCTACGCAAGTTCCTGATGGAGACTGGGGTTCTTGACGCAAAATCGAGAGAGACTGTAATATATTGTGACAACCAAGGAACCCAAAATGTCATGAAAAACCCAGTATACCATTCGAGAACGAAGCATATAGACATACGTCATCACTTCGTCCGAGAAGTTTACGAAAGGGGAGAAATTGAAGTAAAATATCTACCTACAGAAGATATGAAGGCTGATGTACTCTCAAAGATATTGTTCGGACCAGGACACCGTAAATGTATTGAAAAGCTAGGATTGACCGATTGTTACGGTAAACGCATTGAGAGGGGGTGTTAGATTATAATGTCATTTTATATTTACCGCGTTTACACGCATTATCGCCATCTATGGATAGTTGACGATCGTTTACAAAACTTGTCGAGCAGGTTTTCAGTTCGCGAAAAATAACCGTTCGTATGTAAGGTATCAAACGATTGTATTATGTATTTTACAATAA
>NW_017180406.1:0-567 GCF_001652005.2 Ceratina calcarata
AGCAAATTTAATGCAATTTATTATTAGATAAGCCAGTTCGACTTTCTTCATTTGGGACAATATTTAAAAAATTCGACTTGAAAGTTTTATCGCTTGATATTTTTTCTGAGAAACAGGAAATTCGATAACAAGGGATGATCGTGGCTGGATTGAAAGCGAGCCATGGCTCTCGAAGTTCCTTCGCCTAATCGGAGCGGGATTCCCGTCGGCCATCATTGTAATTGTTAATCAGGGCAGAAAGTTTTCGAGGCTTCTTTCCGAGCGGATCGACCCGGCCGAATCTAATTGCAATTAATTTGTTCCAAGTGTTTCGTGATGCTCGAACGTCCGCCCCAGCACGACATTCCTCCCAGGGAGAACTTCTTACTCCTTCATTCTGTTAAATTGCGCCTGTTAATCAGGCCCCGGCTCGATGCTCACATTGCGATTACCACTCTAATAGATACGTTCGCGTGTCGCACAAGTTTCTCCGCAAAGATAACAAGTCTGTCAAAATTAAGCGTATAAAGTTTGATGAATTTTGGGTTTGAAATACAATTTTATTAAAACTATTCAAAATTCATTGTA
>NW_017180407.1:0-567 GCF_001652005.2 Ceratina calcarata
GTATGACCCTAATCGAACACTTAAAAGAGAAAATCCTAAAAAATATTAACAGAAATGTCCTGCACAAAGTTCAATTATGTTGGCAAAAAGAGGAAGTCATTTTCAACAACATTTGAACTAATGAAATTTTGATTCAAAAAATTATTTTATTTCAACGTTTATCTCTTAGCGTGCGCACACACTTTAATAAAAATGAATGAATCTTCAATTCGTATTATTCGAGCCTTCGATTTACTTGAGAACGAAACTGAGAAAAGACTATAAATTAATACACTTTGTGCGGTGTTTAGGAAAAGTGAATGAGAAATAAATGTTTCTACAGAAGTTGCTCTTTATTAGTAATTTTCAATTAATCGAAGCTTTCGTGGTCAAAAGTATGATGGTAACAGCATTAATAATTGCTACTGGTTGAGCTAGGTTGTCGATGAAAGTGATCATTGGCCATAGTCTCGGTTACACTTTTCTTCAGAGAGAAGAACAGCTCGCACGGCAACTGAAGTAACTATAACAATTATAATAACTAGAACTCATTGCTAAAAACACAGATTCACAAAATTCTACAATCAC
>NW_017180408.1:0-567 GCF_001652005.2 Ceratina calcarata
TAATGCGCAATTAAACAGGTACATGCAAACCTTCTTTGACCATTTTATAGTTTTCCTGTATATAGGATAATAACTCAAATATTGGTCTGCCCGATCCACTCCTTTCATATATTTGTTGTAGTCTAAAACGCTTTCAGGTTTTTTTGTTGCGTAATTGGTTTTTCTACATTTTGTTTGAGTGTTAGTCAAAGTGGCATTGTGTATTATAGAGATCATTCATATCGTTTTAGTTGTCGAAGCTCTCCATACTTGTGCGAGTACTTCACCTTTCCGTTGATGACGAGCTTCAAATACATTGACATTTGCGCGTTTTAATTTTTCCGGAAATCCTCTGTTTTGTCGTATTGTTCCACAAACTCGAATTTTCTTTTCAAGTAAATTCCCTGCAAGTTCTACACTGTTGTAATAATTATCCATGTAGAGGTGATGCCACTTTCCATAAGAAGGTGCCAATAGATCCATCACTGTTTTAGCTAAAGGCTGTCCAACGCCGGAGTATATCTTGAATGAGAATATGTATCCCGTAATCGAATCACACAGCATCCGAATGAGAATGCCATATTTCGT
>NW_017180409.1:0-567 GCF_001652005.2 Ceratina calcarata
AATTATTAAAAAGTTAAAACGTTATTATTATTATTAATTTAAAAGTTTAAAACGTGAATATTTATTTGTTAAACCCATTTCCAATATTAATAAATAATAAAAATGAACGGCAGTGAGAAATTGGGACGTGTGTAGGAATTGGCACGTTTATTTTGCACGCTGCTTTCGGAAAAGCCGGATCGGGAACGAACGCAACGTCAAATACTAACATTCACGTTGGTATGGCACGACGCGGTTTTCATCGAGTCCCGTTCGCGATCTCACGAAACGGTCGCGCTCTGTTTCCATCTATCAGCCTTTCGCTTTCCACTTACGTGCAACGGTCAGATACCTAGGCCTCTACGCATTAATTGTCAATTACTGAAGTCGATCATTTAACGAGACCGGCACAGCTGAAACCGATTGAACCGTGTGCGTTCCATCCCGGACGGATTTAATTGAATCGATGAGTTGATAAACGCTCGATGGAGCAATGTGTAAATAATTACGCGAATTCGTCGATTAAATTGGAAAAAGGAAAACGAAGTATTATGGCAATAGAAATTTTATAATTGGACTGTTATAATA
>NW_017180410.1:0-567 GCF_001652005.2 Ceratina calcarata
TCAAATCTATAGCGGAGTTTCCAGCACCACAGAATAAAAAACAGATTAGACAATTCCTAGGTAAAGTAAATTTTTATAATAAATATATTCCGAATGCAACAATTATCTTGGACCCCCTACATAATTTACTTAGAAAAAACGTTAAGTACCATTGGTCCATTGATTGTGAAAATGCTTTTCGAACAATAAAAAACCATTTATGCTCGTCGCCAATTCTGGCTATTTTTGACAATGACGCTCCGACGTTCATTTACACGGATGCGAGCATTAAAGGAATTGGTGCGATACTGAAACAGACACAAAAGGATGGCGAAATAAAACCGGTGGCATATTTTTCCAAAAAACTGAACGAATCCCAAAAAAAGAAGACAGCCATATTTCTGGAATGTCTAGCCATAAAAGAAAGTTTGAAATTTTGGCAACACTGGCTGATAGGAAATTCGTTCACCATTTATACAGATCACAAACCGTTGGAGAGGTTGAACATTAGAAATAGAACAGACGATGAACTGGGAGACATGACACATTACATATCGCAGTACAACTTTAAAATAAGATACAACCCGG
>NW_017180411.1:0-567 GCF_001652005.2 Ceratina calcarata
ATTAAATGTATTCTATTTTATTTGAAGTTTTGTTTCTATAAACGAAAAATTAATCATTTACAGAAAGCGACAAAAGGGTGGTGGTTCGTCGGGAGGCAGGGGGCGAATTTGGTTTTCGCATCCACGGTTCGAAGCCAGTGGTCGTGTCAGCTATCGAGCCAGACACGCCAGCCGAGACTTCTGGTCTGGAAGTAGGTGACATAATAATGTCAGTGAACGGTAAAAGCGTGATGGACGCCATCCATTCTGAAGTGGTGTTACTGGCCCATTCGGGGACCGACGTCCTCGAGCTGGAAGTGGCCAGGACTTGTAACGTGCTGGCACCCAGGGTGGCTAAGAGCAGAGAAGGAACTGAAGAAACGCCTATTGCTTCCGGCTACCTGTGGAGAAAGTCCGCGACCTCGTCTAATACTGATAAATGGGTGCGCAGATGGTTCAAGTTGAGAAGGGATAACTGCCTTTATTATTACAAGACTGACGCGGTTAGTACATTTTAAGTGCCAATAAAATTACTTCATTTTTTTTTATATAAAAGATAATTTTAATGTCATACATTCCTATTAGATA
>NW_017180412.1:0-567 GCF_001652005.2 Ceratina calcarata
GAATAGTATTTTTGATGTAGCAATTTTGAGAATGAATAGTGTTTTTGATGCAGCAATTTTGATAATTGTTTCTAGTTTGGCCGAACTATTTTCGAAAGACTCTCAAGTGAATTCCCGTTCCCACTGGCTGACCTCAATAAAGAGATTATTAGATTACTGAATTGTCGAGAGAGCATGTCTACTTTAAGTGAAGTGAAATAAATATAAGTCATAAGACGAAGTCAATATAAAGGCGATATTAGATTCTTCGAATGATTTATTTGATCGTCGGGAGAGGGCGCACGTGTACTTTGAATCATACGACTGTCTCTTACGTCGTAAAAATAAAATCTGTAGGTAATGCGTCTCAGTATGTGGAATGCTCGTCCACTTTCTCGTAGCCATCGACTTCTCCCTGGGAATTCATATTTCTGCTACAGATACCACAATTTTAGAATGCTATGCCCTAGAGATACGAATTTATTCTCGTCGCTGATCTCTATGGAACAGTCGATAGTAGATTGCCAGTGGCCCCAATTCAATTTCTCCATTTTCTAACTATAATAATAATAATTAATAAAAAAATCC
>NW_017180413.1:0-567 GCF_001652005.2 Ceratina calcarata
AGCAACTGATCCACTCCAGACCTTCTTTGCGCGGGTGCCCGGCAATTGATTGCCAATGCTGTTGAGGCCGAAAGCGCGGTTATGGTTTCGCAGTATGCTGCTTATTATCTCAAGAATGGTCGGCAGGCGGTGGAGCGCGTCATGGGTTTCTGTCTGAGCGCCGTATTCAGACCGGCATCGGCAATGCCAGCGTTACAGTGCCTAAGGTTAGGGATCGTAATTGGTAACGGCATGCATTTCAACAGCGCCTTACTACCTCCCTACCTGAAGAGGGTTACATCTCTTGAAGAGTTACCGCCGTGGCTGCAACTGGGCGAGATTTCTACCGGCGCTTTTCACGCAGCTCTCGCGGCTTTGCTCGGTGACGGCGCTTCCGAGCTCTCAGCCAGCACCATTAGTCGGCTGAAGGCGCAAGACTGGATGAATACACGCTTGGGCGCAACGGAACCTGAGCGATACGCGGTAGGCCTCTCTCTGAGTTGATGGCATCTACCGCAACGTCCAGCCAAACGATCGCCTTTCTCTGCTTGTTGTCATCGGGAGTGCGGTATATAGTCGTAAAGAGCT
>NW_017180414.1:0-1769 GCF_001652005.2 Ceratina calcarata
GTTACATAAAGGAAACGCAACATTTCGGACTGTTGCTCTGTTCTAAGCGCGAACCAGAATCGCTCGTTGGATACTCGGACGCAGATTACGCCGCGGATCTCGATACGCGTCGATTCACTACCGGATATATTTTTATGCTAATCGGCGGATGCGTAGCGTGGTCCTCGAAACGACAAGCGACAGTGAGTTTGAGTACAACGGAAGCTGAATTTATCTCAGCAAGCGAAGCAACCAAAGAAGCGATATGGCTACGAAAATTGTTGTTAGACATTGGACATGAGTGTGTCCAACCCACGATTTTAAATGTCGATAACCAAAGCGCCATAAAGTTATCTCGTAATCCCGAATTTCATCGAAGATCTAAACACATCGACGTTCGATACCATTTCATATGCGATAAACTGCGAGATAAAGTAATCGATACTAAATATGTAAGTACGCATGACCAGTACGCAGATATACTCACGAAACCTCTGAGTTATGAAAAATTTAATGTACTCCGTACGAAAATCAATGTTATAAGCGGGTATACAAAACGCCCAAGTGGTGGGAGTGTTGGAATAATTTAAAAATTACATACTTGGCGCGTTCCTACAGTTTATGTTTGCACATGTGTGAATGTACGCCAACGTACGCAAGACGCGCGACACTAGCGCTACCACTACTCGCGTTCTCTTGTTCGTAACGAGTTCCATAAGAACACACGTGTGCCTTTACTTTTCGCATAATTATAATCATACATTAAATGTTTCACTGATTCATATTTGTGCTGTTCACTATACCTGCAACCTCTACGGCCTACAACATTTTAAACCTACAAATGGGGGAAAGATTCAGGATAATATGGATTTTCATGTTTTATCCAATTTCATACAGTGCTTAGTAAATACTACGTACCATTCACTCCATTCAATGTGCTTATCAACCCTCTTATTAACTCTTTTAGTGCTTTCGGCCTTGCGAGCCCCTTGCTGAAAGAGTAACAAATTGGTTGCTTCGTGATGGCTTTAAACATGAAGACGAGGGTCAATTATACCACCGTCTTCACACACGCCTTCGATGTTATCTTTATCTTGGTTGTACTCAATGTGCGAAGTTACCGATATTTCGTCGAACATCAACCCACAAAATTCCTCCTTTTGTAAGTACAAAGTGTACTTTGCAATGTGCGCGCACGTTTGTACAAAGATTTCGGTCTTGGAGTTAACTTCATACATTTCTAATGCTTTTCGGTGTGGTTTCTTCTTTGTTGTAGTTGTATCCCGGTGTGGTGCCTTGGTCCAGCTGCCTGCTGAATGCGGTATACACGGGATTCATTCCATTTCTTCTCAGCGATTTTACTCGTTTTCCTGTTGTTGTACCCTCTGCTGTTTTAAGTGGTGCGGTTGATCCGTAGTCCTCATCTTCTCTTGGTACCAGGGGCAGACAGATTTGTGTAGGGTTGCGTAAGAGCGCGTCGGCATTTTTATTAATTTTTCCGGCTTTGTGGACTACCTTGTAGTCGTATTCCAGTAATTTGCGTTGTGGTATTCATGGTCGAACTGTTGTCAAATGCTCTTGATGCTGACTTTTTAAGCCAAGGATAGGGGTTGCAGGGCCAGTGGGAGTTAGCCAGTTCCCTCGTCTCCAATGGCTTGCCGAGTTGATTCTTCGATGAATTGTTGTTTTATTTGTATTCACTTGCAGGACAACGTTATGATTGCTCGTCTTGCCTATTATTTTATATGGTCCAATATAGTGCGGGTCAAATTTATGCGTGTTCGCGATAT
>NW_017180414.1:2036-3414 GCF_001652005.2 Ceratina calcarata
AAACTCGGCACATCTCAAACAATCTGATATCATATTACTACTAATTATTTTGGAAAATGTGTAAAAAATGCATAATGGAAGTTATAATAAGTATGTACAATTGTACGCGTATGTATAATTCTTATTTTATTACTTCGTGGTTATATTATATGCATTTAACTAGTTAATTAGTACTATCATTTATATGTACTTACCTGCAATAATAATATTAATTTTATTGGCGTAAGAAAGTATCAAGATTATGATTGGTTCGCGCGGATCACTTAAATAATTAAATAATAATATTATAGCTGTACGAACTTCATTACAACATTATTGAAATTCAATAATTAATTTACTAATCTATTTATCATTTTTCTCTACTTCATAATCTATTACCTTAAATTTGCACGGTGAGTTGCGCGCGACGTGAGTAGCAAGTTCTTTCTACAACAACTACCCGCTGCTGTGAATTTCGAATATGCAGAACACGTGTATGATTATTTGATTCGTGTGCAAATTCTAAGGTCTGATCGGTCAGACGGATTTCTGGTTGGCACGAGGTTGAGGGTGTCAGTTTTCGTTGCGTCCATAATTCTTCGTACAATTTGACAGTTCTCTTGTCGACATATAATATCCTTATTCTTCTCTGATGGATATGCTAGTGTATCAGAGCGGTCTAGTAGATTGTCGGGCCTTGTCATTCACAGTATTGTAATAATATGGGCGCTCGGGACAATAACCGTATTTTCCAGAGTATGTACCACATCAGAAACACTTAGCTGACCGTCTAGATTCCGTAAATCCTGCGCAGGTAACAGACATTCTAATGAGTTACTAGCGGAACGTAGTCTACCAGTTTTATTTATCACTATGTACGATCACTACGTTTCATGTATATGATTGAGCGTCGATTCAACATATACATCATCAACCTCCGCTTGTTGCGAATTATCCCGTTTGGCTTTACATTTTCGGAAGAATTTCGCGAACGTTACAAAATTTTTCACAACATTCCCGTCGAAGTATCCAATATTATGATATGAACTCAGCACTCGGAGGTCCGTACAAGCAAAGCTGTGTTAAGCTACATTCATAGATGTACAAATATATTCGGGCCGCTGAACGAGTCGAACATTATATGACGTCCGAGCACTACATATTCCGTAACGAAAAAGATAGTTTATCATCAAGATATGGTCAATGAATTCCCGTAATGCCTCGATCAAAAAGAGGAGTTTATCTTCTCTTCCACGCTCCCTTCCTCCCCTCTTCTAGCCCCGTATCAATCAAAACCGTGATTCCAGTCCTCCAGCTCGTATCCATACTTCCTGAATGTAAGACTAATAAAAATTATAGTTATGCTAGTAAAAGCGTTGCGATGCATGAAATTGTTAAA
>NW_017180414.1:4886-8967 GCF_001652005.2 Ceratina calcarata
TTGTATACTCGCGCTCTGATTGGGCGGGGATTTTTGTTAATAACCCAATAACCACGCCTCGGACAACTTTTTCGCAAAGGAAAAAGTTGTTTTAAATGACCTCAGGAACCTCCCATTATAATATGTACCACTAGTCCTGGGACCCCCTGTATATGTGTGCTAACTGGGTCCGGAATTCCTTGAATTACTCGTACATTTGGTAAATTAACTTTTTTATCTTTTGACGAAAATTCAAGCCGTCTGTAAGCCAACTATTCTGTTTCAGAGAGTGTTCCCTTAATATTATTCTTCACTGTATTTCAATCATTAGAACGTTAATCGTATTCAAAGAACAGACATTTAAAACAAATACTATTTTATTTGAGCAAACAAATATTTCAATTAATGTGAAACTTACGCTTTTTCCTCATTCTTTGTTGTACCTTGTAACGGGCGGTTCGGCCGAGCCACCGATAGGTGCCGTGGTGGTGCCGATCGCTCGCTCTAGGAAACGCGTCTTTAAGCTAAGGGCGGGTTTTCAAATAAACAAGGCGACTTAACTCTACTAGATTTATTAATATTAACTCCGCTGGTTGGATGAGGCGGCAGGTGGCACGGAAGGTCCGGCGGTCGGCCTTGCCACTGGGCCTCTACAAGAAGAAGAGACTTATTAGTAGAAGCGGTTTGTACACGCGGCGCGACTTATTTTAAACGCGTTGGATTCTAAATACTACGCGAACTATTGCTAGGAGACTCGATGTCTATCGGGTTATCGCGAAATGATTCTATCTCTACTGGTCTACGCGGACTAGCGCAAGAGACTCTATGTCCATCGGGTTATCGCAAAGTGACTCTATCTCTATCGGTCTACGCGAAGGAGAAGGCGGGGTCACGTTTCGGCTCTGGCGCGTAACTTAAATCTAACTTATGTTCTAAACTGCACTTAATGTAACGCGGGATCTGGCCAATGCCAGATCGTCCGTGGTTCGATATAATGCCCGGGAACCGGGCCGTGTCTCTACTAGACACCGCTATCCAGAGTGATAGCGGGTTCTAACTGTGCCTCTAACACTCGTATAGGCTTTACTCAAATGGTAACCGGATGGCCTCGAGTCGCTCTTGTCACTAATAATAGTGACGAGAGCCGGTTACCAATGCTGGCGGAAGGCACAGCCTCACGATCGGAGGATCCTTCCCTCAAGCAGAGGTTTTGCAAAAATCACTTATTCTACTAAGTGCGGAGGGCCTCTTATCCCTATACCGTTGGGCTTGCCCACACCATCGGCTGACTCGATTGCTTACTTTGAAGTGCGTCAGATAGGCTGGACGCAGTAATCCAAGTGCTTATCACCGGTTTGGGGCGCCCTTATTAAGGCACGTGTCGCAGTCGCGGTTGCGAGAAGGCTTCTCGGGCGACGCCGCCTAGCGTCCGCTCCGAGAAGCTCGCCGCGTCGGGCCGGTTGCGCGTTTACGCGGGGACGGAGGAAATATGCTCCGTCACAACCTATTCTTGAAGAATCCAAAATGGACATCAAAATGAATCGTCAGGATATCGATTATTCAATATCGATTGAATGCATCGGCCTTCAATCGATTAAGAAAAACATTTTGGGTACTGATGTCTTTTTTTATGGAGACATGAAAAATGCATTACCACTCAAAGTGCTTATCTGGACTTTAGTCTTGTTATCTGGCTTATTCTTGTGTCAAATGAATTGTATTTTATGCTAAAAAATGTACAGTTCAACGTTAATTGGAAATGTTTGCCAGCTTAGAATATAAAGAACTTTCTGTTTTCCACTCACCAATTACGTATTGTGTTACGTAAAGTGTTTAACCGGTAGGAATTATTTAAACGCATTTGACGATACCACAGTTTCTTTTATTACTTCTTTACTGTACATAGTTTCATCAACAGAGTATAAAAATATTTGTTCAAAATCTGTGCACATTAAAATAATCGCATCGAACAGAAAATAGGAAACTTTACTAGTATATTCTGGGTATACTACTAATATATTACTAGGTACATTACTAGTATACTCTATNGTCTGTCAGTGTTTTATAAAATCTATTGGTATACTTGGAGCCCTACGTATTTCTGTCGCGTTTATGTGCGTTTCGTTTAAGTGTATACTCTTGGTATATTAATTCTAAAACTCTTTATGCTTGATTACATTCGTTCACTCGTTTGGTCAATTCCTATTTCAATAAAACTACGCTCTAATGCGTCTATTTGATTAAAACTACGTTGTAATGCTTCTATTTTATTAAAACTATGTGTTAACAAAATCGGGTAATTAGTAATAAGAGTATAACGAGGAACGACGCGCCTATACTATTACCTCCGTTATCAGGCCTCTCGAATACATCACTGTTATCGCCCAGCCACTCATCTACAGTTGACTTGTATTTATTAATCCATATCATGTTCTGTAGCGCATCTTTCAAGACATCATCCTCCGGATCCAGTTTTCTATCCAGGAAAAACGCGGTCAGCTGAAATCAAACAAACAATTCTATATATTTCGATTTAAATTCCAAAATTCTTTATTAATCGCGAAGTGACGGGTATTTAGGTCTTGCTTCTATCATCTCAGGATCACTTGTGTAGTATAATGGAGATGTTGGGAACGGATGTATGATTTAGGATAGAGTACTTGTCTGAAATATACTGAGAAAGTATTAGAGCCGTATAGAGGTGATTGTGTATGTATTTTTGAACAAAAATTTCTTTTGGCGAAATGCAGAGTGAGGCATGGTTTTTGAATTATTAACGAAGAACGCTGACCAATGAAAGCACGTGTAGGGCCCGCGCTGAGCCACGGCCGAGCGTTACGATTCGAGCCAATATTTCCGTCATTGGTCAGTATTCTTCGTTAATAGTTCAAAAACCATGACTGACTGTACATTTTGCAAAAGAAAATTGCTGTTCAGAAACCTACAAAATCACTTCTTTTCGGCTCTGACACTTTTCTGGGATATCCTGCATGTATGTACACAGAGAATCCCAGAACTCGTGGTACATTTTATAATGGGCGGTTCCTGAGGTGATTTTAAATAATATTTTCCTTTGTAAAAAAAGTTGTTCGAAGCGTGGTTGTCGAGTTGTTAACGAAAAACCCCGACCAATCAGAGCGCCTGTATAGTAGGCGGCCAGGCGCGGCAACGCACGAGGCGGTTGTCGCTCCCCTGGCCGTTCACTATACAAGCGCTCTGATTAGTCGGGGGTCTCGTTAATAACTCAATGTGTTAATAACCATGCCTCGGACATTTTTACAAAGGAAAACATTGTTTGAAATCAACTCGAGAACCTCCCATTTCCGGGCGTAGTATTAGTTCTGGGACACCCTGTATAGGGCGATATACCTGAGTCCAACCACCTTAATATCACCCTCATTTATGACGATAAAAAAATCTGTTTTTCATGCAATGTAAATGGTACCAGAATATGAATACTCGGGAAAATTTTGTTTTTCTGAATTTTTGTTGAGAAGTTTGAATCTCCCACTGCAGCTGCGCATACGATGTTGTGCCTAGCGTCTGTAGCGCCACCAGGCGTTCTTTATGAGGCTCAACCGATCTTCATTCGTTTTACGTATAACGCGCGCCATGTCACACAGAGCACGCGAGTTTTGCCTTTGTAACGTATTTTATTAATAAACGACACTATGTGTCCTTATGAATGTGACGTGTAAGCTTTCGTCCCGCACCCTGAGCACCGTGCAGCATCACTCTGCTTAACAATTTTTAACGTCACAAATGATTATTAGCAATTATGTTTCTAAGCTTAAAACAACAGGCTTATATACGTGCAGCTTCTTGATCGTCGCTGCTAAAAGTCAGTGATATCGATGAACAATGATTTTTGTATTTAATTTCAAAAGTCCAATTTTGGGAATCAGAGGTCAGTTTAAAGTCCTATCACTATTATATTTAAACGTGTGTCAATGTCAACTATAATATGGAGGAGAAAAAAATGTACAAGAAAAGAATATCAATGACATTAAAATAGTTCGCTATTTGAGTAACGTATCAAGAGAGGGCCCTACAATAAGGCTTATTTTAAAATAAGAATATGAAGTGAAAATTTCATTGTTAA
>NW_017180414.1:9115-11067 GCF_001652005.2 Ceratina calcarata
GGGTACAACTTGTTATCACTTTTCTTAAACTTTTAGAGATTTTACGGTTCACATAACCTTAAGTAAACGAAATAATGACCACAGTGAAAAAAAAGAAAGGTACGAAGTTAGTTACAATTTTTCGATGCGCTTGTATTCTTTGAGCACGAAATTGAAAACGAGTTGGGCACCCCCCGGATATCTGGACACCACGTTTGCCGCTGCGGTCTTGAAATCAATCGGATAGTTTGGATCGAGAGTTGAGTTTAGGTATTTCTTCAAAATCTTAGTCGAGTTGGAGCAGGCTAGAGCCACCAGCTGTTCCTTCCTAATCTCTTCGTCGGGTTGAGATACAATTATTTGCTTCAGAATATTAGTCCACATGCTCTCGTTCGCGTTCCTGGCCCCAGCGCAGAGAATTTCGTTCTCCAGGTTAACGTCCAATCTGTACACAAGATTATGTTAAGAATTTCTTGAAGAAAGTTACTTACCAAGAGATATGAATACAACATTAATTGTCTATCATATCGCTGTTTCTAGACTGCGGATTTTATACATTTATGACGAAATTGAATATAAACACTAATGCATAGAATACACACTATCACATAGAATATACTATAACATTATAACATATTAACATAGAATAAACACTAATGCAGAAATATACGGAATATTAAATGGAAAATACATTCACATTTTCATAAATACTTCAGTCTGCACAAACAACCACAATCTACATATTACACACGCATATAAGATTTGCAGGAAATTGGAAAGCTTTATAATTTTTAATGTGTTCTTATTGGGTTTAGTGGAATGAAACTGCACTGCTATATTAAATTGAAGGGAAACCAAAAGACAAATAGTGATAGGATTTAGAAATGTTCTACAATGTAATTCATTATCAAAATTATAAGTCTGTTTCCATTTCTATGTACCGCCCTCCGTTACGAATACAAGATTGATCTCTTGAGGAAACTGAATTTATTGCTCTCCGAATTTCATCTTTATCTCGCTTCAGTTCAGTGATAATAAACACCCTGGTACAGTCTTATCGGTTAATTCGGGGACACTCTATACAGGGTGTCCCAGAAAAAGTGTTAGAGCCGAAAATGGCAGATTGGGAGGGTCTTCCTGAACATCAATTTTCTTTGGCAAAATACGAAATGGGGCTTGGTTACCGAGTTATTAACGAAAAACACGAACCAATCAGAGCGCTCGGTTGAGGCGGTCTCCGTTTCGGGAGCGCTGGCCAGGGATCTCAGAATTTATCCCGCACGGCTTGCTTCCCCTCTTTTTCGCCCGTATTTCGATTCCCACTACTATTCTCCCCATGCGCCTTCGCGAAGCGAACCTATCAAGTGACAAGTACCAGTCCCCACCAGGGGTCGGATCTTTTATCCCTCGACGCTCGCTTCCCCTGTTTTTCGCCCGTATTTCGATCCCCACTACTATTCCCCTCATGCGTGCTCATGCGCGTTCGCGAAGCTCTCCGCAGCGGTACCGTGAAAATCAGTGCATAGCCCCACCAACTATTGGTCCCCACCATGGTCGCGTCGTCCACACTTTCCGGCCGAGGGATAAAAGATCCGACCCCTGGTCCCCACGTGTAACGAATGAACAACAATTTCCTTGCATTGTTATTCATGTAGTTTGTTATTCGTCATTTTCTTAAAACGCTTCGTACTGAGCGAAACGCTTGTTCAAACGCGTGAATAGCCGGTCGCCTGACTCCGAGCCAGCACTCCTGAAATGGAGACCGCCTCAAACGAGCGCTCTGATTGGTCCGTGTTTTTCGTTAATAACACGGTAACCAAGCCCCATTTCGTATTTTGCCAAAGGAAATTGTTGTTCAGGAAGACCCTCCCAATCTGCCATTTTCGGCTCTAACACTTTTTCTGGGACACCCTGTATAGGGAAGCTACTGCACGTAATTTCGTTATGAATACTCAAGTCGTTTATCATATTAT
>NW_017180414.1:12896-13420 GCF_001652005.2 Ceratina calcarata
ATAGAATATACTATAACACTATAACATATTAACATAGAATAAACATGAATGCAGAAATATACGGAATATTAAATGGAAAATACATTCACATTCTTATATATAGTTTAGTCTGGGCAAACAACCACAGTCTACATATTGCACTCGCATATAAGATTTGCAGGAAATTGGAAAGCTTTATAATTTTTAATGTGTTCTTATTGGGTTTAGTGGAATGAAACTGCACTGCTATATTAAATTGAAGGGAAACCAAAAGACAAATAGTGATAGGATTTAGAAATGTTCTACAATGTAATTCATTATCAAAATTATAAGTCTGTTTCCATTTCTATGTACCGCCCTCCGTTACGAATACAAGATTGATCTCTTGAGGAAACTGAATTTATTGCTCTCCGAATTTCATCTTTATCTCGCTTCAGTTCAGTGATAATAAACACCCTGGTACAGTCTTATCGGTTAATTCGGGGACACTCTATACAGGGTGTCCCAGAAAAAGTGTTAGAGCCGAAAATGGCAGATTGGGAGGG
>NW_017180415.1:0-566 GCF_001652005.2 Ceratina calcarata
TCAATCCGACGGTTTTAATTATCGAGATACCGGAAATTATTACGAAACGAATTATTCTATCTGCAACGCATCGTGTTTTCGATCCCACTGGTGTCACAAACCCGGTTTCTCTTCAACCGAAGCTATTTCTCAGAGAGTTATGGGAAGAGAAGCTTGATTGGGATACGGAAATTGGGAACTATTGCAATTAGTGTTGCAGAACGCCGTGTCTAGCAAGAAGATACAACTTGCGAGTCTATACGACAAGATTGAGTCGCATCTGCGAGCTCTGGAGACTCTCGGTGTGACCACCGATAAGTGCGCCGCGATGCTATTGCCTTTAGTAGAATCTTCGTTGCCAGAAGATCTTCTACGTGTGTGGCAACGATCGAGTAGTGCCGATGAGATGAACGTGCCTGGAAATTCCGCTGATGCGTCAAAAAATCGTCTGTCGAAATTGATTAAATTCTTGGAGTCCGAAGTGCAGAATGAGTTGAGAATCTCTTTAGCCGTGCAAGGTTTCGGATTGAAGGACGACAACGAGGCAGAGCGACCGAAGAAAACCAAAGGGCAAGTAACAAAGAATG
>NW_017180416.1:0-566 GCF_001652005.2 Ceratina calcarata
TTATTTGAGGTCGTCATGTTAAGAGACTCAAACTGTATATTTGTACTGTAGACAAAGTAGGTAAAAATAACGGGATATAGAACGATATTCTTATATTATACTTTCTTCATACATTTTTATTCTTCTCTTTGTACATCATAAATGTGATGGAAAAATGTAACTTTACAAATATGTACAAATTTATCAATCTGTTGTTGATTACCTTATTTTCTTCGACTTTTTAGTTTCATTGTGGTAATGAGTCAATGAATGCAAATCATTTTATTGTGCTCATGAATCAGTAAGTATAAAAAAATGGTCGCTCAAATCTGAAAATAACACGTATTCCTTGGTAGGATAAATACTAAATTATGATAATGAAATAAAAAGAAAGCATAAATTTATAACAAAACGTTGATGCTTCACAGTCCAAGATGAGAAAGGGTATAGTGTAAGAAAGAAAAATAATGAAAAAGCAAAAGTCAGAAAAGAATGTTTAAATTGTAATGTTCACCAGTGTTGAATAAAATCACCACAACGTGCATGCGTGTGTGTAATAAATATATATTTGGTTGGCAAGAAAGTTA
>NW_017180417.1:0-566 GCF_001652005.2 Ceratina calcarata
ACCTAATCCTCAATCGAAAGACATTCCATTAAGACCAAACAAACCGGATAAGACAACGCGGTAAGAAACATCACATGATAAACACAAATGGACCGAAATCAACTCGGCCAGACCTTACACAACGACGACAGAATTCCTGCCATATATCTCACGCCGTACGCACCCTTATCACACTTACTATTAACCCGCTACTTTAAACGCCGGAAGAATCCTATGTCTGTGAGACAAATTGCAGGCACAAGCACTCGATGCATGAGACACTAAAAACTTTTTTCAAATACTGGCCACACCCGGTAACGAAATAAAACACTCTACACGACTAGAATAACACTGCTAAAAACGGTAAAAACAAAATAGTATAACCGACAATAATAAAAAGGGAAAAGAGATAAAAACACTACGCAAAAAGCGACACAATTGACAAACAAGACAGGAACGCATTAGCAAATCTATCAGTATCACTCTCCATCTCCGAGAAATGAATCAGCTTTTAAAAAAAAAGAGAGAGAAAAAAGAAGAAAGAAGAAACTCCACGCACGAGCACAGACAATTCCACTGTCACATTC
>NW_017180418.1:0-566 GCF_001652005.2 Ceratina calcarata
TCGATTCTTGCCATGATTCAACTATTATATTTATATTAATATTTCTATTTCGTTATCACACCGCTTTTCTGGATTCAATTAGTGAAGAATTTCCTGTATAATAAATGTCGGAATTTATTCGAAACTTTTACTTTCATTGGATCTCAAGGACGATGATGCAGAGTTTTTAATCCCCTCGACCGTCCTCTCGTTTTCGGTCGCGTGAAAATAAACACGCGAGACGTACTGGTCCGGTTGGAAGCCCGAAGAACCGTATAATTTATCACGGCATTAATTTTACCGGATTTCACGCTCGAACGTGTGACTTTATTGCCGCGCGGGACTGGGTCATTATGCGACCGGGCCTGTTTAACTTCTCCTTTTAACGGCGACCACTTTACAACGCACGATTCCGAGGCTTGTACCCGCGGACCCGATTTCCCTTTGCCGTTGCGAAATTTACAGGTCTCGAGTTTAAAGGGTTACCGAGGGGACCGGCTTTTGTGGGACAGGTTTCTCGACTTCCATAGATCTTCACGAACGAGGACTCTCCGTTAATTATACTTTCCCCGTTGCATTCCTGCCCA
>NW_017180419.1:0-566 GCF_001652005.2 Ceratina calcarata
AATATCTAGTAACAATATTTTTAGGGAGAGACACGATTTCCCATAAGCAACGAATTAATAGTCATTGACTAGATTCGAACTTCAGACGTACAAAGGCAGTAGAGGAGGGCGGGTAAAAAAAGGGATGTTCGGTAGAAACGAGCCTGGAGTAAATCCGCGGGGTTCAACTCGAAACTCCCTCAATCAAACTTGCGCGTTTCAGACTTCCGTTATCCGTCGGTTTCTATTAATCAAACTATTTGTTACGGAACAAATTAGAGGGATCACCAAAGGAAGGTTACACCTAGTCTCCTATTTTTCTTCCTAAGAACTAATTCCTACGCGATAAAAAGAAAACTGATCAAAAAGAGTTTAACATGTACCCTGTCGCGTGATAACGCCGCAATTATCTTTAATCGCCCGGCAATTGCCGGCCGAGTTACCACGAGCTTCCATGCTATCGTTTAACCCTCCCTCTATGTCTATACGTACCGTAATGAATTATAAAACAGAACGTACAAAGAGTGCAAACCATTTGAACTTCACAACTATTCGATTATTTTTCATAGCAAGTACATATTTCCATG
>NW_017180420.1:0-566 GCF_001652005.2 Ceratina calcarata
TACACAATGTGTAAGAATATATTAAAACTTGCGTTATATAAATACCCATTATATGAAAACTATCATATGAATCTGTTTAATTCTCTTAGTAATCCAAAGCATAGTAACTACGACTTTTGTTTCACTTTGTAACTCTTATTTAAAAAAAAAATGGCATAATCTGTTCCTATTTACTTAAATTTCAAGAATAATGGACTTAAACTGATTGACTTTGGAACCATTCATAGAATTCTAGTGCCAGTCGTTTGTTGTTTTGTTATAAGAGAATTCTCTGATACGATCTTATTACAAAGGTATGAAAACTATACCTGATACTCCGATGATTTCTCCAATTTCCTCCCAACGTGTATCCAAAGCACGTTTATTTACATGGTTCTTATTTCGAGGATCCCAAAGAATTGTCTCTCTTTCCACTAGGTCGATTAATTTTTCTTGCACTTCCTTCGTACCCTTCATATTATTCGTAACTTATTACTGCCCTAACGAATGTCGAAGTTGTCGTGGCAGCTGTTCGACTAACTCTAAGTATCTCCGAACCAGGGATGCCAGAATGTAGGATTTCTCCT
>NW_017180421.1:0-566 GCF_001652005.2 Ceratina calcarata
TTATATAAAGTATTGTGAAAACTGAATTCAGTAAATAAATAAAACAAAAAGTACGTAGATTGAGTTATCCTTAGTTCGTGACTTTAGAATACGAGAACGATGGTTTATGAAGACTTGAGTGTTTTCAAGCGATTCAGGGAAAATCGATTGATCGCCACAAAATGGCAGTTAAATGCGTACGAATGATTTCTGGTCCCATAAACAGTAACGTACATATTTTCCAAAAGCGTCACCTATACCTAATCTAAAACCCATACTTGTCACATCCCATAAAGTACGCTTCCATTCATCCTTCCTCGTAAACATGCTATCAGAAAATAATAAAAACGCCAGGAGAAATCGGTCTGATTCCGCGCAGGGAGTCATAACGCATCGGGGCCGCTCGTAAATTTTGGACGACGTTCCACTCTTCTATTTACTTCTCCTTCATGAGAAATCGATCAAAGTATAACGCAGGTATCAAAATCGGACCTGACCGTATGAGACCTATCAGAAATTTCTATTAACAGTCGAGGGTCGTATCTATAAAAAGTGAACATAATTGATCTCCGGTCGAAACAAAAGGT
>NW_017180422.1:0-566 GCF_001652005.2 Ceratina calcarata
GAAAAATTGTTTACCAGTCTCAGTAATTCGTTTAGTTAATCTGAATTGAAAACTAGAACTAAACAGTGAAAAAAGAGTTGAGAAGAATGTGTATAAAATAGAATTGAAGAGAAGCGAGAGACGTCAAACGGTAGTTAAAAACTAGTAACGGTCCCTGCTGGGATTGGAGTTGCACGCCGCGGATTTCGAATACCGGCGTTGTTTCGATTCATCCGCGTCCACCAATGCCACAACGCTCTTCTTCAACGCTTTCGAAGCCGCAGGGAACCCCCGGCATTTGGATCAGTTCACGACAAAGCTGCCTGGTATTTGAACGACTACCGAAATCATGCTTTGAAGAATGCTTTCAGACATCGCTTTTCTCTTTATTCGATACTAAACTCTGGAAAATCGGTTCGATGGACACTTCGTCAGTTCTTGTTCGACAGCGAATGCAAACTTTTCTCTTACTTACTAACAAAAAAGATATAGTCAATCAGAAATTAGATTTTGCAAATGTATTTCGTTTGAAATCTTAGATGTATTTTCGAGATTTTTTATCAAGATATGAGGGACATTTTCAGATC
>NW_017180423.1:0-566 GCF_001652005.2 Ceratina calcarata
GCCAAGCCCTGAGTGTTTCGACTTATCGACAGTAAACGGCACCACTCAAGATGTCAAATCCCAATACCGGACAACTTATTGATCCGCAAGTGCACTTGCCCCGAGAGAAATGGGTCACAGTCAGCGGGTCAGCGTATTGATCCTTGCCGCTCGCAGATAGAATAGATGCTCGGCCAATGACCGGGCTGACCCGCTGACCGTGACCCATCTCCTTCGGGACAGGTGCACTTACGGATCAATAAGTTGTCCAGTGTACAGGGCCGGTGTGACCATTCGCGAGGCTCGGTTCAAAATCATGTCACATATTTTTTGTAAGATGAATATTATATGATTTTGAATCGTTAATTTTCAAGTCATATCTTTTTGCATCCACAATTCGCTTTCAAGGGGCAAAAAATTCAATGAAAGTGCAAAATTCGTAACTACATATGACTTTCACAAAAAACTATTGATATAGTTTAATTTCTCGTAAACAGTTTTTTTTTTCTGAAAGCGTTTGGATTGTTTTTTATCTGAAATAGTTTCCAGGATATAAGGACTTTATGGAATTACACTGAACTTTGATA
>NW_017180424.1:0-566 GCF_001652005.2 Ceratina calcarata
TGGTGTGCACGAATTTCTATAGAATAAAACCATGGTTGAATTACGCATGAACTTTTAGGTGGACGTCAAGCGAACTGCTTTCTTAAATGCAGACTGCGCTTGACCGAAACCTTTTTTACTGCAATAATATACAAACGGCCATGCATGATTTTATTATAGTGAAAAAGCAAATAAGATTTGATCAGAACGTTGCTTTCCTTCCTCCGGGAAATTGAATCGTCACGAAAATTATTTGCATGGACGATTGGCCAGGGATGCAATTCATGTAGCCCAATATAAAACTATTTGTAGACGGAAGAGAAGATGTAACGTAGAGAATCGTTCTTAATCGACTTAACGAGTCATTAAAGTTAACTTTATCACCACGGTTACGCAGGCCGATCATAAAACCGTTTTGCCCTACGGCCAAGGTAACCGAACTTATGTTTTACTGATGAAAGTAGATAATCGAAAATTTGAGTCAGAGTCAATTTAGCCAGAAAAATAACTGCGTACATATACTATTTCGAATTTGCAAGGAAAATTCTGATTAGCTAGAGATACAACTGAACTCCGTGTCTTCTACT
>NW_017180425.1:0-566 GCF_001652005.2 Ceratina calcarata
ACTTTCGTCTTTGGCATCCACGTTAGCTCCTCCTTTGATTAACAACCAGCAGATTCGTTCTAGTCTTCCTCGCGTAGCAAAATGGAGCAGTGTCTTGCCCCTTCCTAATTCCAAGTTGACATAGGCACCCTGATCCACGAGGATTTTGACAATACCAGTGTGTCTCCCCTCAATGGCTTCAGCCAGCGCCGAGAATCCATATTTGTCTTTGGCATTCACGTAAGCTCGTCTCTCGAGTAGCAACCAGCAAACATTCTCTACTCCTTGTCGCGCAGCAAAATGAAGCGGTGTCTTGCCTTCTTCAGTTTTCAAGTTGACATTGGCACCCTGGTCTACGAGAATTTGTACAATGTCTTCATGTCTCTCCTCAATGGCTAGCTGCATTGCCGTTCTTCCCCAGTTGTCTTTGGCATCCACGTCAACTCCTCTTTCGAGTAGCAACCTGCAAATTTCTTTCAGTCCTGCTCGCGTAGCACGATTGAGCAGTGTCCAGCCAAATATAGTTTTCAAATTGACATCGGCACCCTGATCTACGAGGATTTGTACGATGTCCTTATTTCCTTTCT
>NW_017180426.1:0-566 GCF_001652005.2 Ceratina calcarata
TTAGATAGGCCACCGATCTGGCAATAATATTAAGCCCGATTGCCTATAGCGACTCACACCGCCGCTAGTCAAGTAAACGCATACCTCACCATACAACGAGCAACCTAGTCAACTTTATTCTTTAAATATACGTCAAACTTTACTATTCCGTTCTTTTGCTTGAATTATTTTCTGATTTCCCTTCATTCACGAGTCCTCCTCCTCCCAAGGAGACGCGAACTCCTCCCTCACGAATACCAGCCGAGGTATTCGGTTATAGCCTCTAAGACCGAGGCTATTATCTTTTCAAAAAATCGTTGGTCACACGCTCCTGAGTTGACCGTGGGTGGATTAGAGGTCCGATGGTCAAATAATGTCACCTACCTGGGAGTTGTACTTGATCATAAGCTTAATTGGCTGCCTGCGATCAGGGATCGCACTACCAAAATGATCAAGGTCGCTGGTTTCCTGAGACCTCATCTTGCTCCCTCCTCGATGCTTGCGGAGAGGGTCCGTGTCACCATATACAGGGTGTAAACCTACAGGTAGGCAATATTTTAAGGACGTGTTCTATGGTCAAAAATAAG
>NW_017180427.1:0-566 GCF_001652005.2 Ceratina calcarata
TAAGTTTCAAATTTATAATGAAGATTAACGATAAATGAAACAGTAGCAATTGTACGTTACACTGTCATTAATCATTCGCACTTTTTCCATTTACGTAACGAGTAGGTTTCGATTACTGTCGATGTTGTGACGCGACAGAAAACGCGAGACTTTTCTCCGTGACATATTTCGCAACCGCAGAATCAGCACGGGTCCAACCCGGCGGAATTGTTGTCGAAGAGTGAGCGCGCATGCTGTATCGATCTGTTTTCGAACGCCGCGCCCTCTTATCCTTTCATCCCCTTCTGCAGGGTGAGTCTAGAAAATCCAAGCGGGACAACCCAATTCCGTGAAATTTTCCCAATACGGTGTTTCCCTCGACGAGTATGAAAAAGTCCTACAATCGGAATGTGCAAATTTCATCCCCAAGAAAGGGGGTTTTCCCTTCAATCTAATCAAGCCATTACTGCGTCTTGTATTTTATTACAAAGAGTGAGTCAGCAAGAAATTTCATTTGAAATTATCGAGAAATAATTAATTTTATTATAAATAAATAGAGTTTGTGAAAGAATACATTTATTTAATAA
>NW_017180428.1:0-566 GCF_001652005.2 Ceratina calcarata
TATTTATGTCGATAGGCATGTATGCATACGTAAATAAAAATTACTATGTATGTGTACAGATATATATAATTGAATAAGTCTACGCGCGACATATTTAATTAATTACTTACATGGTGAAATCAATTTTACGCCCGGCTATGCATCATCGTGCAATTAGTCGAGAATTAGTTTGTGTTATCTTGCATGCCTACTCTTTGCCACCATAATTTCCCCGACAGGTAATTAAATGATTATTTTATACAAGCTAGATCAGACGAGACGTTTTCTTTATACATACATTCATTTATCCGTGAAATAAACGTTCTAGCTGAATCGTCGATATATTAATCTTAATTTCTTTACTTAATCTCTATCTAACAGCGTGTTAATTGTTTATATTAGTTCAATATATTAATACAGAGAGACCTATCTTGGCGAGGTCTCGTAAACAGAAATCACTTTTTCCTTTATTCGCCTAATTCCTCAAAAATTCGTTATACACTATTTTACAATTGCCTATATAATTTATTTACAGGTCATTCCGCAGAGCGGCGAGTCTACCCTCGTGTCATCTAATTCACATTCTC
>NW_017180429.1:0-566 GCF_001652005.2 Ceratina calcarata
CTTTTTCGCGATTCGGGCCACTGTGCGTCGATTCAAAGAATGGTTGCTACGAACCAGTGTCCGTGTTTCGATGATTCTGATTTCAAATAAAGGCGAGAAAAGGCAAATTAGGTTGCTCGGAAGTTTTCACCTTTCATTATTACCGACATGATTCACCTGGTAGATTATTTCCTCGGTTGAAGATTACGCGGTTTTAAACGCTCGAGGAGAGTGGGCGATTTTTTACCGGGCTTATCTATTTGCAGTGGGAGCACAGGGATAACGTGCATTTCCTCCGTGAAAATATTACTGCGGAAACAAAGGCGAGCGAGACGTTCGTGGGAAATAAATAACTTAGCATACATGCCGCTGGGTAGAATTTCTGAAACCAACTGAAAATATTCAGTATGCAGTGAACATCTCTACAAAATATGGACGACGGAAATCATAATAATTTCAAGAAGGGGAAACAATTTCGTGAATCATGCGAATTATAATAATTCTGAGTCTAGCGGCGGATTAAGACCAATAGGGCCTCTAAACAGTAAAAATTTCCTTCCCTCCAAAAAAAAATTTGGAGTAAACTC
>NW_017180430.1:0-566 GCF_001652005.2 Ceratina calcarata
AACTGTGTCATAGCTAGGCACGTGTGTGAGAGCCGTGTCAAGGGGCTCGACGAAAGGGAACAGGTCAATCCTTTCGCATAGGCGAGAATCTAATCGAGTCCGGTGGAGAGGGGCGTGATACCGACGAAACCGGATCGTACGTGACTCGGGACGATTTTTCAAAGTTAATTGCCAACGGAGTTATCGATCGCTCGTGACAGACGGCTTGGCGCGGGAGTAATTATTACCGTTGAGAAACGCAGAACAACAACCGCGTTCCGGGGGCATCGGGGTTTCGTCCCTGTTCTTATCCTCCTGGCTTGCCAGCAGCCTCGATTTCTCGGAACACCTTCGCTCGCATAAACCCGGCCGGTCGAGTATGCGACCGAGTAAGTAGATCAGCTTCGTGTTCGTCATCGGGAATCGATACACCCGCCACGCGTTATTTGGGTCAGCCCGGTTTTATCATTCTAACCTTCACGCGTCTTGTATCGATCCGACACACGTGATCAGAAATGGCTCTCATGAATACGTTTGAAAAATGTACCTCGCAACGTATGTTGACAATTTCCTATAAGAATATACCT
>NW_017180431.1:0-565 GCF_001652005.2 Ceratina calcarata
GCCTTTATTTATTGTTTCATCTAATAATTCATAAATATATTCTTTTATCTATTTAATGTTTCTCTCCTTTTCTGATATACAAATAAATATAATCTTTCGTATTCTCGTGGGAATATATTACTTAAATACACTAATAGAATATAGGGTGTTCCTTAAAATTGTTAGACCCGGAAATGGCAGAGTTCGAGGGTCATTCTGAACATCAATTTCCTTTGGTAAAATGTAAAATGGTGCTTGGTTTTTTAATTATAAGCGAAAAACATTGATCAGTGAGAGCGCACGATCCGCTTGCGCTCAGTGACGGACGTCTTGGTTCGAGTCATGACGCCCGGTCATAGTCAGGGAAACAAGTATTCCGCTCAATACGAAGCATTTTAAGACAATAACGAATAATAAACTACATAGTGGCCAGTGTTTTTCGCTTATAATTCAAAAACTAAGCCCCACTTTACATTTTACCAAAGGAAATTGTTGTTCAGAGTGACCCTTCCATTTTGCCATTTCCGACTCTAACACTTTTTACAGAACACCCTGTACGTATATTAATAAAACATATTACTAAACC
>NW_017180432.1:0-565 GCF_001652005.2 Ceratina calcarata
TCGTGCAATCAAGCCGCACGATAGTCAAATCGAATTAAGATACATACGTAATTTCGTTTCGACCATGTCTGGTGTCACAGGCCTGGCAGGGTCTTCCAGGACCACTTGTCTCCTTACTCGAGGCATTTTTATTGTTTACTAAAACCTGTAAAACAGTCGTCACGAGAGATTAGAGCATAGAAACATTAGTCGACGATGTAAAACATAGGCAATAGGGTGGGATGAAATAAGATTTTTGGTCAAATGTTTATACATTTATATATTTACAGAATTAGCAATTGTGAGACGGACGTTGATTACGTCGATACATTTGTGAATCGTTTTCGGTGTATGCATCTGGTACGTTGCATGTTCTTGTGCGAAGGTTAATAAGTGTGCGTTGGATTTTTAATTGCTCATCGGAAATGTACGTGTAGGTGCAGTTACTCGACACTGGTTTCAAATAAATTCGGATCGGTGACGGAGAGAAGTCGAACGAAGAACTCGCAACATTTTAACAGCAACGTCGTGTACCTTGTTAACCTTGTTGCGTATCGGTAGTGTATATATATATATGTATGTACGC
>NW_017180434.1:0-565 GCF_001652005.2 Ceratina calcarata
AGTGACCTCGTATCTCCTAGCAAACAATATTAATCGCTTGTGGAAACTCGGACTCAATGAGATATTCCCATAATTTCATTTCATATAAATCGTTTTTTATTCAGTCTATAAGATTTTTTTTGTAACGTACATTGATTAGCGTAAAATATTTCGAAATGTCATCGTGAAGCTGTGTTATGAAAAGGTATATCAAACTCCGCCCTCCGGAAAAAATACGCCGCCCCTCGACCTGCGCCCTCGGCGTTTCCCCCTTTCTCACCTGTAATCGTTTGCATAATATGTTTAAGGGTAGTGAGCGACTAATTCGAATTTATCCTCCTTCGTGTTCGGATTCGTGCAAGAAAGTTAGCTAATTGTTGCTCTTGAATCTTCCGAAATCATCGTTCTAAACGATTGCACGGACATTCTTCGCAATGTCTAGTAAGAGTTTAAATAACGTTTTCTCGAAAAGATAAAATAACATTTTCATTTTTAAAACACACTTTTTCAATTTATACTTATACTTTATAATTCACGGTTTTTTTTTTATTATGAATATTAAAATGTGTAGCATGCGGCGTGGAGC
>NW_017180435.1:0-565 GCF_001652005.2 Ceratina calcarata
AATCCTGTGGATGGCGACGTCTCAATGCTGGCAAGAACCCGGCTCATGGCTTTAGTGTTTTACCTGTAAAAGCGAATTTAAGGTAGGAAATAAGAAAATTTCATGCGAAACGCGGTATTGCATCGTTAAGTCCGCCATTCCGATCGTTTTTTGTTCGGTGCGGTTCCCACGCATTTTTAGCTGCCATAGTCCTTTTTTTCGCATCGGCACGGCGTTCCCGCGCATTTGTTGCCGCCATATTCCTTCTTTGCAACGGCATCGCGTAAACGTCGTCGGCCATCTTATATGCCCAGTGCCTATCAATTCGGGCAGCGTATTTATCTTAACGCGTTATTTCGTTAATTTAGTTGTTCTTTAAAATAGCTTTAAGTCATTGAAATGCCTCCAAAAAGGGATCAGACCAAAACGATCGAGACTGATCAAGCATCTGATTTCGCGGAATTCCAAGATGCATCGGAGGAAGCGTCCGAAATCGCACCAGGCGATCGCGAAACGCGGAATCCTAATTAGGATCCGATCTTCCAGTTTATTAATCAATTGCAAAAGCAAATGACCGAGTTGCAGC
>NW_017180436.1:0-565 GCF_001652005.2 Ceratina calcarata
AATTGAGAATCGTCAGGTGAAAACTGAATTACGAACAGTCAATTAACATAATTCATTAAATGGAATTATTAAATGTTTTCGATCAGTACGTCGTTTATCTTAAGTATACGATTATGAAGTTTTAATAGTGGAATCAGTCATATTTATGAAGCTTCTTCTCGCTTGATAAAAATTCGGCCGTTAATCGATGCGCTGTTATCACATGCTGTGCGTCGCCGGCGCCGTGAATGTAAATAAATAGCAAAACGACTTTCCGCAAGGATAGCCGTACGCGATTCAAGGCGTTACAAGTAAACGGTCCCGACGCTCGATAAATCTCCAGGCTCTCGGTGTTTCAATAGCGAACTTCGTCCGACACGGATTTCCACGTTACTCGCTCGCCAGTCCACCGTCGATATTCCACCTTGATCTTTTATTCCCCCGCGCGCGGGCCGAACAGGTGAGAAGATTGCGCAATCGAAATTCCAAACCGATATTTCTACCCGATTCGCGATTCCGCCTCTCTTCTCCCATTGTTCGCTCTCCTCTCTCATTGGATCGAACGAAATTAGACAAAGTCTAGAGA
>NW_017180437.1:0-565 GCF_001652005.2 Ceratina calcarata
ACTAAGTTTAGGTTATGTTTCAAACAAAAATCACACAGTCAATAGAGACAAATCATAAAATTTAGATGTGAGCAATATTTTCTGATCACAATTTATGAAATAATCAGTATCATGTTTTTTTAGTATATGATTGATGGTCACTATAGTATTGATACCTGCTCGGTTTCAATTTCATCATAATTAATTTCTTCAACAAACTGTTGCTGATGGCTTGTTAACTCTTTACCCGCCATCACGCACAGTCGACATCACATTAGTTTCAGGGCACATTTAACTATCAATCGTATTTTATTGACTGATAAATATAATTTATTTAATAACCAGCCTCAAACTCCTTTCTTCTTATTTCACATTATTTTATTAACATTTGGATGTAGTAGTAGCTGAAAACGATATCTGACATCGATAGACGGATGATACTGACTTCAGAGAGGAAACAAGAGTGGTCGTGGTGTCATGGTAAGGCGCCATGTAACTAGGCGTCAAAAAGACATGCGCTAAAGACGTCACAACTACCCAGTCAACCATCTGGTGGCAGAATGGGGCCAGGCTGTCGACAGATCCT
>NW_017180438.1:0-565 GCF_001652005.2 Ceratina calcarata
CATCATTAATTATTCGTGTATGAGAAAACTGTTTGCATAAGTAAAAACAAATGATAAATTCCGCTAAAGTAATTTAAATGAATTTATAATAATTAATTTACCCGCGTCTGACGCAAAATTTATCTTACCTTCCTCAGTAATATGTATGCGTAATTGTAACTGAAGTATCGCGATGAAATACGTTTTTTCTTTTTCCACGTAGAGAGTAGCCGGCGTTTACTTTTATTCATATAATCCCGCAATTTGCATAACGTAGATATGCAACCTAGTTAAAATTCATATAACAAATGTAGCGAGATTATGTTCTTACGCGAAATTACAATGCTCGGTTTTGGTTGTTCCACAACGAGAGATCCGTAATTAAAATTCTATTAATAATGCGACGTTTAGAACGGCCTATCCTCTTTGTATCATGCAAATAATTTATGCAATTCATAATAATATAATTATTGTTGAGTTCCGCGAATTCTATCTTTCTCGCGTTTACTTCAATTACTTTATATCAAATCGTCTGATTGCACTAATTAGATTTCTTACGTTTATTATAAAGAGAGAGCATTTGTTC
>NW_017180439.1:0-565 GCF_001652005.2 Ceratina calcarata
TGCAATACCCGATTCTCTATTCCCGGCAGTTTAGTTTAGGGCACCATCCCTAACAGACATAAAAGCTTATCCTTTCAATCACCTGCTCAGAATTATTCCTAATTAGGAAATCAAAGTCCCTCAAAGCGCAGGAACACCCAAATAAGACTGTTTCTACGAATTAGACACCTAAAAGAATTCAATTGTCGTTAACAAATTCCTTAAACTACTGCTAAAGCCTATCTATTAATTATCTTACCAGGATTATTCCAACTTAAAGCATCAAGGTCCACCAATGCGTGGAAGCACTCAGACATAATCATTTCCACGATTTTAGCACCTAAAAGATCCCAATTTTATTATCAAGTCTATTAAAATACTATAAAAGCGTACCGTTCAAATCACATTCTCAGAATTACTCCTAATTAGGAAATCAAGGTATCTAAACATATAAAAACACTCAAATGAGATCGCTTCCACGACTAGAAGAGTTCAATGTTCATTACCAAACTTCTTAAAGGGTTATAAAAACTTCCTTTATAATCATATCCCCGGAATCACTTCTAATTAGGATATCAAGGTCCCG
>NW_017180440.1:0-565 GCF_001652005.2 Ceratina calcarata
GTACATATTGTACTCCAGCAGAGATTGCGCCGCTGCTGCGTGATTAAGATTAACTATGAAGATGCGTTGAACCTTTTTTCTAGGAGGTAAGATAGGTTGAATGGTGGGGGTGTGATTTATGGCTCAGCGCTAGAACGGGTTGCCTCCGGCTCCAAGCCCGTTTGTATTGTTGAGGGTAAGTTCAGAGTCTGAGGACGTGTTGCAAATGTTTTAAGGTTTTTAAAAGTGTTATATGTCACGCAGTTGGCAGAACCCATGCGGTGGTTTGTAGCGAATTTATTTCGTTCGCACAGTTTACAGACTACTGTTGAGGAGGTGCAAGATTTCGCTGGGTGTCCTTGGTCTCCACATTTGTGGCACCATCCCACCATATCTATGTTTGATGAGCAGTTGCCCCTCACGTGTCCATAGGCCCAACATTCTTTTTTAACGTTTCGATTCGATTCCCTCACCACGGGAATCCGCGAGACCGAAACTGAACCGACACCTAAACTTGTAACGGAATTATATGCGCCGCACTTTTATATTGCGGGAGAAAACCGATTCGCGGAACTCCTCGCTCTAC
>NW_017180441.1:0-565 GCF_001652005.2 Ceratina calcarata
AATATCAAGAAATAAAAAAATATATATCTATATAATATATAAAAGATATGAGACCATGATAAAAAGATTTATAAATAGTGGAAGTGATGGAGGAAGTATGAGGTAATTCCTCATAAAACAGAATCCTTAGAAATGTAGGTTAGCCGCGAAACAAGCATTAGCCAAATGCAAGGATTCGCGGCACTTAGAAATTTCGCCGACC
The DNA here is from genome assembly GCF_001652005.2 of Ceratina calcarata. Lineage (NCBI taxonomy): Eukaryota > Metazoa > Arthropoda > Insecta > Hymenoptera > Apidae > Ceratina > Ceratina calcarata. The sequence goes on from NW_017180441.1 coordinate 203, forward strand.
GTGACAATTAGTGGAGCAACGTTGAACCACTCGTTAAAATCCGGTCGCCGTGCTAACGGCTACGAATTAGAGCTTTGCGGGACAAGTCGTTCATGTAGAGTTGGCCTACTACCAAACCGTTTAATTAACGACAATCGAATATACACTCCTGGCCATAAGTTATCGGACAGTGTCCACGACGAAATCGTTGACGAATTCCCATTTAGTAGATAACAAATTCCAGATAAATAATCGCATGCCATTTAAACTTATGTATTTATTATTGTATATTGTTATGCATTCTTATTATTTCTTTATGTAATTCGCATTTATTATTGAGTAATGTTATCTTTTATTAATTATATTACACATAAACAGTATCAA
>NW_017180442.1:0-14241 GCF_001652005.2 Ceratina calcarata
TTGTACTACATCTACACTACAACATATGTGAGACTCATCAAAATCCGTGTCGTACGTATGTTGGCCTCCCCTTGTAAGTAATTGAAGTACGCGTACCGCGCCAAAGTCAAAGCGTGACCCGCCTTCTCCTTCGCGTATTCCGATAGATTTAGTTTGTGACGTAGAGTAAAGCCCGCGTAGTTATAGTCCATTCGCGTAATGTTGTACATATCGCATAGAGTTAAGAGCGGTCATCTCTTTGTAGAAGTCCGGTGGCAAGGCGCCCCGCACCAACAGAAGCAGCTGCGCCTTCCGCACCATCCGCGCCATCCTCATAGTCACTGAATAAATAATATTGTGTTCGTAAATCGTCTCGTTCATTGAGCATACCTCCCTTTAGTGTTAAGCCGCGTACTCCGGGACGAGCGGTCAGCACCACCACGGCACCTATCGATGGCTCAGCCGAACCGCCCGTTACAAGAGAATAAGAAATTAATGGCTGCACAAGCGCTATTGTCAGCGGGCAGACCGGAACGAGTCGCGACCACGATAGTAAAAGGTACGATCGGCAGCATTTCAGAATATTCGCTAGACGACGATTGGACGTCGTGGTGCGAAAGGTTAGACATGTATATACTGGCGAATGAAGTCCGTGAAGATAAGAAGGTTTCCCTGTTCCTGACATTACTGGGGAAGGATGGATATGCACTTCTCAGGAATTTGACGACACCAAACTTGCCGTCACAAACGTCGTTTGCAGAATTAAAGCAAACAATGAGGCAACATTTGCAGCCGGCGCCTAACCCCATGGCCGAAAGGTACAAATTCAAAGAGTGTACTCAAAAGGAAGGGGAAGATATCAAAAGGTTCCTAGTAAACCTGAAAAGGCTGTCAACATTCTGCGAGTTCGGGGATAACTTGGAGAACAGTCTGCGCGATCAATTCGTATGGAGATTGTCCAGCGACATTATTAAGAAGAAACTACTCGGGGAAAAGGATTTAAGCTATCAACGAGCAGTCGAGCTCGCATTGTCCTTGGAGTTGGCAGGGAAGAATGCGGCAGAGATGAAGTCACCGGGCAGCAGTGCCACAGTGAACTACGTAGCAAGCAAAGGCAGGACTTCATCGACGAATACGAAGAAAGAAGATTCTAACGTAAGGTACTGTTATTGTTGCGGTAGGACAAACCATATAACGGTAAACTGTAAATATAAACAGTACGGTCGTAACCTTTGCGGTAAAAAGGGCCATTTAAGGAATGTTTGTAAGAACAAAACTGATTCGGCAAAGGCAGTAAAATCTGGGAAAAAGGATAACGGTAAGAAAAGTAATAAGCACCGGGATAGTAAACGCGAACAACAAAATTTTGTGGCTGAAGTAGACAGAATCACCGAATGCTTAGACAACATGTTTCATTTAAGTAGGGAAGGGAGCAATACCTTCACAATTGCGGGAGATAAACCAATTGTCGTCGAGTTGTTGGTTGAGGGGTGTCCGGTAAAGTTCGAAGTAGACACGGGGTCGCCTATCTCCGCGATTTCAACAGTTTATAGGAATAGTTCGGAACTATTTTCAGCGTTGCCGTTGAGGAGAACGCACAGACGTTTCAAATCATATCAAGGGGACGTCATTGTACCAGAAGGTATATTAGGATTAACGGTTAGTCACAAAGGTAAAACGCGGTGGTTAGAGTTGTTCGTGATACCGGGGAGTAGCGCACCTATCATAGGGCGACGATGGTTGTCTGAGCTTGAAATATTGCAAGTCGGTAGCCTTAAATTGAACAATATACAGAAGCTGACGCAATCACCGACTGTAGAGGCCATTATTAAAGAATTTGGTGAAGTTTTCAGCGATAGGTTAGGGACGTATAATAAGGCTAAAATTACGTTACGGGCTAAACCCATTTTTCGTAAGCCAAGACCAGTGCCATACGCATTACGTACCAAAATTGAAAAAGAATTGAACAGACTCGTAGAAGCAAGAATACTAGAACAAGTGACTACGAGCGATTGGGCAACTCCCATCGTACCGGTACCCAAAGCTAACGGTGAGTTAAGAATATGCGGGGATTTTAAAGATACCATAAATAAAGACTTAGACTGTAACAGGCACCCGATTCCGCGCATTATTGATTTAGCGACTCAGATGTCGAGAGCAGCAAAATTCACGAAATTAGATCTTGCTAGCGCATATCAACAAGTCGAGTTAGATGAAGCATCTAAACAATTAGTTGTGCTCTCGATACCTAAGGGGTTGTATAAATGCAATCGTCTGATGTATGGGGTATCACCGGCTCCGGGCCTTTTCCAAGCAGAAATGGAGAAAATTTTATCCGGCATTAACACTTTCACAACTGCATGTTTGCGCAGTGAAACGTCGCCAGTGGCCGGCAATATTTTGGAAGAAAAAACTTTACGTAAATTCATGAAACAATTAACATTATTATTATAAATCAATAATCAACATTATTGTACAAATATAAAACAAAATTCATGACAACATAATGAAATTAACTGCTTTTTATAAAATAACTCCATTTAACTAAGTTCCGCATTTATTTAATATTTCTCTTTTTGATGAAAGGTAGCAAAACAGTTCCCAAAGTGTAATGCAACTTTGCAAGTTTTACACATGAATCTAGTGGTTTTTCTCTGACGATGTGAATAGCATACGTGACATCTTCTTCTTTTACGTTTGTTAGTTGGACTAATTGGAATCAATTGGTGGTGTTTTAAATTTCCAGAAAGTCTGTGAAGTGGATCCTGATGATGATGAGTCGATGTTGTAGGATTTGTAAAATTCCCTTCGATGTCTCTGTCTTGTATCCAATATCTTGCTACACGCAGCAGGAATTCACGAAATGCCAGAGTTTTACCACAACTTCCGTTCATATGTTTATATACTTTAAACGCATTGAACAAACCGCAGTTAAAAAGATACAATGAAACCTTTTTAGACCACTTTAGAGTCTTTCTGAATATAGGGTAATAACTTAAATATTGATCAGCTCGATCCACTCCTTTCATATGCTGATTATAATCAAAAATACATCTGGGTTTTTGAATCGCCCGGCCAGTTTTTCTGCAAATCTTTCCAGTGTCCACAAATTTGGCATTGTGAATTGTAGATATCATTCGGACAACTCTGTTTGTCGAGGTTTGCCACAACTGCAAAAGTATTTCTCCTTGTCGCTTAAACAAAGATTCCGATTTTTTCAATTTCGCATTTTTTAAAGAATCTGGTAGTCCTCGGTCACGCCTTATTGTTCCACACACTCGGATTTGTTTCAAAAGTAGTTCTTTTGCGAGGGCAACACTATTGTACAGATTGTCCATATAGAGATGGTGCCATTTTCCAAAGGAACGTCTCAATAATTCCATTATCGTGGTGTTTAAACTTTGCCCAACGCCACAATAAAGTTTAAAACTCGAAATATATCCAGTAGCAGAATCACATAGCATTCGAATAAGGATACCATATTTTGTAATTTTGGATGGATTATAAGTTTTAAAGTTAAGTCTTCCGCGCCACGATATCATACCTTCGTCAATACAAATGTTTTGCGAAAGATTGAAATTTTCTTCAAATTTTTTGGAGAAATATTCGATTAAGTATTGTATTTTGAAGAGTCGGTTACCATTGGTAGGCGTGTTAGCATTGTTTGCAAAATGAATATATGTCAATATCTGCCTGAATCTATTGCGGCTCATTGTCTTGGAAAATATTGGAGTCTCTATCAGTGGATTTGTGGACCAGTAATCCTCCATTCTTGGTTTTTTTACAAGTCCCATTATAATTATTAGACCAATCCACTTTTTCAGCTCTGCCACCGTTACATCGAACCATTTGGCACTTTTTTTTTGCTTTTTATACTTTCCACAATTCTGTGCGTGGTATCTGTTTGTTTCCGTGGCAATAAATTCAAATAAATCGTTTCCAATAAACATATCTACGAATTCATCAACCATACTTGTATTTGTTGGAAACACAGTAGGACCCGGAGTGCCCCTAAAAGCTTCATTATTATTCGTAGTTTTATCCAATTCTCTGTCCATTCTAAATGCATTTCTTCGTCGCTTTCGTCAGAAGAACTCGGTAACGGCAGGACCCGTCGTTTTCTTCGCACTCCAGTAATAATGTCTGAATCGACAGATTCTGCATCACTTCCTTCTTCACTTGTTTCTTCTAAATCACAATCGGCAGGAACATGAGAAAGCACATCAGCATAATAATCTTCGGAACTATTATCTTCGTCGTAATCCATTATTATTAGGGAATATTTTCACAATGTTACTGAAATTATATACCGAATTACAATGTGACGTTCTGAAAACAAGCCTTCGTCCAGAATCGTCCATTATTTTATCGTATTCGTGCCAAATTCTCAGAAACAACATACCTTGTTGCTTATCAATAAGCAAAATTGAAATTTATTTCGTAAAAAAGTATTCAGTCCTTAGCGATAATATTCAGTCTCTCCTAAGCGCTTCGTGATAGATTCTTTAGTAGTCAAAAGGTTTTGAGTAATAAAATTTTGCATCATTTAAGTATCTGACGTGCTAAGAAAAGTTGCAAGTGGCTTGCCACTGCTACCACGTGGGAGTCACCGGCAAATAACAACTGGCCTACCAATGACACCACATGAGTGTCACCGGCATACAACGACTGGCCTGCCCATGACACCACATTGGTGTCAGCGGTTGTGAAAGTGTTACACTGTCATGTATTTTGATGATGTATTCATTTTTGGAGACGATCAAGCTGAACATGATCGTAATTTGCGTATGGTGCTGAGTCGATTTAAAGAATGTGGCTTGACAGTCAAATTGGAAAAATGCCAAGCTGATCAAAAACGAGTGCAATTTTTAGGATACGAAATTGATGGCGAAGGTTTACACGTATCTAAAGATAAGGTCGATGCGGTTGTGAAGATGCAACGACCCGAGAACGAGGCAGATCTAAAGTCGTTCTTAGGCCTTTCAAATTATTACTCGAGGTTCATAAGGAACTATGCGAAAATAGTGAGCCCGTTATATGACTTACTTAAATGGAATGTGCGTTGGCAGTGGACAGCGGCTCAGGAAGATGCTTTCCAACGTGCTAAGGAGAAATTAATGTCGCATGAAGTCCTAGTACATTATCAAGCGGATGTACCTATCAAAGATACTTGCGATGCATCGCCAAAAGAATTAGGCTCAGTATTGTCGTATGTGTAATGGCGAGGAACGGCCAATTGTGTTTGCGTCTCGAGTGCTCAGTAAGGCTGAGCGTAATTACTCACAGTTAAATAGGGAAGCATTAGGATTAGTTTTTGGGGTGAAGACATTCCATCAGTTTGTATATGGCCGAGAATTTGTCCTGGAAACGGATCACAAGTCATTAACTTTCATTTTTGGACCCAAGAAAGGGCTGCCACAGATGGCCGCTAGCCATGTACAGTTTTAGGCAGTTTTTCTGTCTGCATATGATTTTAAAATTAAATACATAAGGGATGAAGATAATAGTCCAGTTGATAGCTTGTCGCGCAACCTAATAACTGATTTCAAAGAGGCTGTGAAGAAGAACGAGCTAGAGGAATTTTCGTACTTAAATTTTATAAGTGAAGATGTTAAAAGCATTGATTGTTCGGTTCTAAAAGACGAAACATTGACAGATCAAATATTATGTCGAGTCTACGAGTACACTTATAATGGCTGGCCTGTGAAGGTACATGATTCTTTAAAAGCATTTGATGTACGGAAAAACGAATTGACAATTGAACAGGGGTGTCTCATGTGGGGTCACCGAGTCATTATTCCGGTTGTACTTAAAGCGTTTGTAAAATGTCGATTTTTTTAACAGTGTAATCGTCACGGGCAGTGCTGTTAACGTCTGAACTGAACTCAGTCGAACGTTGGAGTTCGAATAAGTGCAAGTGGCGAGCGTACTCGTGCCGTTTTCTCGTGCGTGTTGTAAGACAGTGCAGTGCGCACATATCGTTATTGAGATATTGTGATGCCAGTAACGCGTAACCAGTCACGACTCGGAGACAGTAAATCTCAATCGCATGACTGTCCTGGTTCCGTTAATACCCACGCGCCCGCGCAGCGTTCGGACAAGTGTACGTTTCCTACGTTCATCAAGGACGATCCAGAGTTATGGCTCCGGCAAGTGGAGATGTTCTTTACGCAAAACCGTAAAACGGAGGATGAGGACAAATTCAGTCCGGTATGCGTGAACATAACCGGTGACGCGCTTGTGGCTGTACGTCACATTGTAATTGCTCCGCCGGAGCACGGTAAATACGAGGCTTTCAAGCGACGTATCCTCGATACGTTCGGGGAGTCGCAAGAAGCCAAATTGCGTCGGTTGTTGCGAAGACACGAGATTGGTATAAGCCCTCCAGTTCCAGAAAGTCATGAAATATATATATAAGTCATATATATATATATATGTTGATAATAATAATACTAATAGATTCGACACACTAGCGGGAGGCTGATATCTAATTACGTTAACGCATGTTCACGGCACGAACGCAGAATGTAGAGAGAGCAATTATCGCTCGACACGCACGTACGTTTCGCTCCTATTCCCCCACTTTTCTAGAATCGCCCGTCCTTGTCGATCTTTTACATTTTGGCAATATCACACTCCCCCTCGTAAAGAAAAGAAACGTATGAGAAACTAAAATTTATCGTATTATAAACGGGTCGAGGGTTTACGATTTCGTAACGGTCGAATACGCGAATTCGAAGGCGTCTCTGACTCTGGCCTACTTTGCTCCTCTTGTTCGTTTGTATTTGTATTCGTTACCCCTGTATTTGAACTGTTATTATTGTTATCATTTACTGGTGGAGGAGGGTAATATTGCACCTCCGCAGTATCTTTCGCAACCGTATTCTTTCCGATTTTTAACATTTGATCTACGTGTCTCCGTACAATGTTACCTTTATCTAATCGTACTTCATAATGTAAAATACCTATTTTTGATTTTACTCTTCCCAAGAGCCATGTCTCCTTACCCACGTAGTTTCGCACACTCACTCTCTCTCCGCAGGAAAATAATTTCACTCTTCCGTTATGTTTAACATACGTCGAAATTTGTTTGTACCTAGGATGTATAAAGTCTAGGTGTGAATTCATTTTTCTGCCGAAAAATAGTTCCGCTGGGGCTTTCCCCGTTTGTACGTGTATGCTTATTCTATATTGTAAAAGTAGTTTACATAAATTGTCATGTACCGACTTATTTTCTTCGCACAATTTTTTTAGCCCATTCTTGACCGTTTTTACCATATTTTCCGCTTGTCCGTTTGTAGCCGGATGGTATGGTGCGGTGTATTTGATTGTACAGTTTATTTCACGCATGAAATTCTTGAATTCTCTCGATGTAAACGTTCTTCCGTTATCTGTAACAATGACTTTCGGCATTCCGTATTCACTAAATATTTCTTTACAAATTGAAATTGTATTTTCTGAAGACATTGTATTAACTATTTTGACAATAGGAAATTTCGAGTATGCATCGATTAGAATCAAAAAGGTTTTACCTAGGAACGGCCCTGCAAAATCTATATGTACTCTGTCAAAAACGTTTTTGGCTTCTTCCCACGGATGGGTACTCACTTTTGCTGGGTTGTTCCTATGTAAATTACAAATTGTACAATTTTTTACCAGATTCTCAATGTCCTTATTCATCGAAGGCCACCATACTATAGTACGAGCTAAATTCTTCATTTTAACGATGCCAAAATGTCCCCAATGTAACTCGGTCAACATTCTTTTCCTGAGTTTCACGGGTACGATTACTCTATCGTTGCGTAAAATTACATCGTTGCAAATAGAGAATTCCTCTAGATTGAATTTTTGTTCTTTTGATCGAGTTCTTTTATTTGTAATTGCCTCGTAAATTTGTTGCAATTCTGCATCCGTTCTTGTAAGTTCTGCAATTTCGTTCGCTGTAATAGGTAGGGATTCGATCGTTTCAACGTGAAAAATGTGAGCTACATCGTAATTATTATTTTCATTATCTAACGGTAACCTAGATAAGCCGTCCGCGTTGGCGTTCTTTTCTGAATTTTTATAGCGTATTTCGTAGTTGTACGCGCGTAAAAATAATGCATAATGTTGCATACGTAACGCTGCAAATGTAGGTAAATTCTTATCCGGCGAGAAAATGCGTGTCAACGCTTGATTGTCCGTAATCAGTGTAAATTTCGTACCGAATAAGTACTGGTGAAATTTCTTTATTCCGAATATGATCGCGTATGCTTCTTTATCAATATTTGCATATTTCTGTTGTACATTGTTTAGCTTTTGGGATGCGCATTGAATGATTCGTTCTGATCCGTTGGGATAAATATGAGAAAGTACCGCGCCGACCCCGTAACTACTTGCATCAACGGCTAGAATTAACGGTAATTTCGGGTCATAATGCGCGAGAATTTTATTTTCACAGAAAGCTTGTTTAGCCTGAATGAATGCGTTTTCACATTGTTTATTCCAATTGAAAGGAACTTTATCTTTTAGCAAATTGTATATAGGGTGTAAAATTGTTGACAAGTTTCTAATAAATCGTGCGTAATAGTTGACAAAACCAAGAAACGCCCGTACTTCCGATTTATTTTTCGGGTGAGGCATATCTTTAATTGCCGCGTATTTTGATGGATCTTTGTTGATTCCATTTTTATCGATTATGTACCCGCAAAAATGAATACTACTTCTGAAAAATTCACATTTTTCTAAGTTAATCTGAATATTATGATCATGCAATCGTTTAAAAACTAAATTTAGTTTTTCAATGTGTTCCTTCTTTGTAGGACTTGCAATACGTATATCGTCTAGGAAAGCTTTTATCCCGTCGATATCGTGAAGAATTCCTTCTATCGTACGTTGCCATATGGCAGGAGCGGACGCTGTTCCGAACATTAGCCTCGTAGGTTTGTAAAGTCCGCAATGAGTTGAAAGCGTCAACAAATTCTGTTGTTCTTCGCTTACTTGTAATTGCAAATACGCATGTTTCAAATCTATTTTAGAGAACACTGTCATACCCGCCATACAAGAAAATAATTCTTCGAGTCTGGGAAGAGGGTATTCATCGATTACTAATTTCTTATTTAATGTTACGCTGTAATCCCCACAAATACGGACCGTTCCATCTTTTTTTAAAACAGGCACTATGGGTGTAGCCCATTCTGATGATTTGACTGGAATAAAGATTTGTTTAGCAACCAAACTATCGAGTTCTCTCTTAATTTTATCTTGCAATTTGAAAGGAACGCTTCTATGTTTAATAAAAATTGGTTTCGCGTTGTCTTTAAGTGTAAATTTTGCCGTGTAAAATTTTATTGGTTCTACTCGTTCGTTACAAATGTCGTAATTACGTAATAAATTCTGTATGATTTGCTCATCGTTTACTGTATGTACAGAGTTTATCCTGACCTCTTTTGTTTTGAACAGATTGTCTGTATGTATTAGTTCTCGGAACCACTCTCTTCCCAGCAAGGGCTTACATTGTATTCGAACAATATATAAATTCAAAGAGATTTTACGCGTCTTAAATTCTACTTGTACTTTAATATAACCGACCGTATCGATTGGATCTTTATTAAACGATTGTAGCTTAATATTTGAATTGTATACCTTATGTTTAGGGAAGAGACTTTTCGCTTGTTCTGCGCTCATTAAACTTACGGCAGCACCCGTGTCCACTTCGAAATCCACTGGATAGCGCTCCACTAGGACCTGCAGGACGAATTTCTCCCTTGCTGCTGCGCTGTCGATTGTGCATATCTCTTCCACCGTGTTCGCAGATTCCTTCTTCTTCGCGAAGCAAACCCGTGATAGATGCCCTTTCTTCTTGCAAAAATTGCATTCAACATTCTTGTTTATTGTACATTCGCTGGCGTAATGTTCTTTTCCGCAACGATAACAATTAATGTTCCTGGATTTTGCAATTTTCCTTGAATTTTGTCCGTGTACGTAAGAATTTGAACTCTTGGCGTTCGTTTTTGAATTTTTCGGCAAAAGCTTTGCGGAATCTGGATTTCTCTTCTGATAATTTTTTCTGTGCGTACCGATCTTGTGCCGATTTTCGTCGGAATTTATGTATTGTATGCTCTCTGCGTTCGTGTTTGTATTACGTAATTGCCGCGTACTGCTTTCGGCTATTTCCATTGTAATAGCTGTGGTAACCGCCGTATCGAAGGTCAAGTTTTGTGTTTCTAACAGTCTCGCTTGAATATTTGGGTTACGTAACCCTGCTATAAGTTGCGTACGTAAAGCCGTTTTCAAATATGTTCCAAAATTACATTTGGCGCTTAATTTATGTAAATCATTGACAAAATCACGTATTGATTCGTCTTCTAGCTGTTTCCGCTGATGGAAAACGAAGATCTCTGCCGCTTCCAGAGGTTCCGGTTCTAGAATTGATTTCAACTTTTCCTTTATTGTATCTAATGCTGTAAGGTACGGATTTATGCCATCCATAGCGTTATCTAGTTTCATGTATGTATCAATACCTATGTATTGAAGTAAATAGGTTCTTTTTTTTGTTTCAGTTGTAATTTCGAAAGCTGCGAATGCTCCTTCGAGTCTCTGTAACCATGTACTCCATTTATGTTTCGTTGAATCGTATGTTTCAATTCTAAAAGAACCTGGAATCTCCGTCATTTTCAGAATCGGCGGTGTCGGTGTATCGTGTATGCTTGTACTAGCTGCTGTGCTTACCGTTGCCTTCGATTTTGAATCTTCTCCGGTTTTGATTTTTCCTTTACCCTTCGGCTCACTATTCATTCGCACTTAAGGTCCTCGTCGCCACTTGCTATGTATTTTTATAATATATATATAATGATAATGAGAAATTAACAATAGTTAGAAAACGGACAGTTAGATACACTAATGCGTGTTCGCGGCACGACCGCAGGACGTAGAGAGAGCGAGCGATTCTCGCCTGCCTCGCACGTATGATTCCTATTCCCCCCACTTGCCTAGGATCGCCCGTCCTAGTCGCTCTCGTATATTTTGGCAATATCACACTCTCCCTTGTAAAGAAAAGAAAAGTATGAGAAATTAAAATTTATCGTATTGTAAACGGATCGGGGGTTTACGATTTCGCAACGGTCGAATACGCGAATTCGAAGGCGTCTCTAACTCTGGCCTATTTGGGTTCTCTTGTTCGTTTGTATTTGTATTCGATACCCCTGTATTTGAATCGTTATTATTGTTATCATTTACTGGTGGAGGAGGGTAATATTGCACCTCCGCAGTATCTTTCGCAAACGTATTCTCTCCGATTTTTAACATTTGATCTACATGTCTTCGTACAATGTTACCTTTATCTAATCGTACTTCATAATGTAAAATACCTATTTTTGATTTTACTCTTCCCAAGAGCCATGTCTCCTTACCCACGTAGTTTCGCACACTCACTCTCTCTCCGCAGGAAAATAATTTCACTCTTCCGTTATGTTTAACATACGTCGAAATTTGTTTGTACCTAGGATGTATAAAGTCTAGGTGTGAATTCATTTTTCTGCCGAAAAATAGTTCCGCTGGGGCTTTCCCCGTTTGTACGTGTATGCTTATTCTATATTGTAAAAGTAGTTTACATAAATTGTCATGTACCGACTTATTTCCTTCGCACAATTTTTTTAGTACATTCTTGACCGTTTTTACCACATTTTCCGCTTGTCCGTTTGTAGCCGAATGGTATGGTGCAGTGTATTTAATTGCACAGTTTATTTCACGCATGAATTTCTTGAATTCTCTCGATGTAAACGTTCTTCCTGTTGTGTATCTTGGGGTGTAGTAGGTTCGTAAGGTTGAAAATACATTAAACTGCACGCTTTATACTCGGATGCTTAATATTTAATCAGATATAAAACTGCTTTGTACATGGCACGTGTAAGCCACTTTAGAACGCTGTACAACGAGTGTCTGTCGCGCGACTTGCGCTCTACCTCACCGAACACACACATATATAATGTACGCGCAATATACATGTATATATATAACACTCTCCTCTCTAAAGTAAAAAAATAATACATCATGACTGATTCATAACAAAATCTCTGAAAGGTATCGGCAACGAAGTTTGTCTTCTGGGCCTAGCGCTTCCACTTCCTCTATCGGCTGGTACAGGGTCTGTTGGCGTGTTCACTGTTCTATGGTTCGAACTTGCGTTTGAACTGAGTGAAGTGCTTCTACTCTCAGCTTCATGTTCTATCGCTGGCCGATAAACATTGATTTGTTCCCTGAGGGGTACATTATAATCGTCATCGTTGTTAGATGTAGACGTAGGAACATCATCGCCTATGCTGCGTATTTGATTTGCATGGCGCAACCATACTCTACCGTCGTCTAGAGTAATTTTATAATGTAGTCTACCTGTGCGCTCAGTAACTCTCCCGACAAGCCATAATTCGCTGGCACCGTAGTTTCTCGCTTCGACTCTTTGGTTTAACTTAAATTCACGTATTTTCTTATTTTCGTTAAAAGTAAATTCCTTAACTTTACGTAAACATGGTTTCATTAAATCTAACTTAGATCGTATATCTCGCTTAAACATTAATTGCGCAGGCGATACACCTGTAACAGTATGCGGCGTAATTCTATATTGCAAAAGTATATCCTGGAGGTCATTCTCGAAGTCTCCATGGTTATTCATTTTCTTTAACGATTCTTTGATCGTTTGTACGTAGCGTTCCGCCTGTCCGTTTGTTGAAGGAAAATACGGAGCTGTAAATTTATGTATAATTCCTAGCTTCTTTGTAAAATCTGAGAAATCGTCCGATTTAAAAGTAGAATAATTATCAGATACTAGAATATTTGGAATGCCAAATGTTGAAAATATTCTTTTGCAAACAGTAATCGTTTCTTTACATGTCATTCCTCGTGTAATATGAACCTCAGGCCACTTGGTATATGCATCCACCAGAATCAGAAAGTATCTGTCTCGGAATGGTCCCGCGTAATCTATATGGACGCGCTCGAAAGGTCCTGCTGGCGGTTCCCAAATATGTTTTTCAACACCCGGAGGGCGATGTTGATTCACCAAGCAATTGGTACAATTTCGAACTAAGTGTTCGATTTCAGAATTGATGTTAGGCCACCAACAATGTCCTCTTGCAAGCGCCTTCATACGTACAATACCAAAGTGTCCTACATGTAATTCTTGCAAAACTTTGTTTCTTAACGTTTTCGGAATAACGATTCTTTGGTTTCTGACAAGTACATCTTGTTCTAGACTAAATTCTCTCGGATCGATATTCCAGGTATCTTTCGCACGTAGTTGTTTACCTGCATGTAAGGCTTCAACTACTTTGTATATTTCCTGATCTTTTCTAATTTCAGAACGTAATAAATCCGCTGATATTGGTAAAGTCTGTAACGTATCAGCGTAAAATATGTCTATCACATCTACATTTCCCTTTTCGATTGGAATTGGCAATCTTGACAATCCGTCAGCATTGCTGTTGTTTTCTGAACGTTTGTAAACGATATCGTAATTGTATGCTCGTAAAAAAATTGCGTAGTGTTGCATACGTAATGCACTATAAGTCGGTAGACTATTCTTTAAAGAAAATATTTGCGTTAATGGGCGATGATCCGTAATGAGCGTAAATTTATTCCCATACAAATATTTATGTAATTTCTTTACCACGAAAACAATAGCATATGCTTCCTTGTCGATTTGAGCACATTTTCTTTGTGTACTGTTTAAACATTGTGAAATCCACATAATTGGTCTCTCAGTTCCGTCGGGGAATTTATGAGATAATACCGCACCGACTTCTGTAGGACTAGCGTCGGTTGCTAGAATTAATGGTAAGTTTGGGTTGTAAAAGGTAAGGCATTTGTCGCTCATGAACTCATTTTTGACTCGTAAAAATGCCTTATCGCATTCCTTTGACCACTTGAATTTAATCCCCTTTTGTAATAATCTATGTAACGGTTGTAATAGATTACTTGCATTTGGAATAAAATGGCTATAATACCTTACAAAACCAATGAAAGATTGGACTTCATTTACATTTTGAGGTCGAGGCATGTTTTTAATCGCCTCCATTTTTTTCTTACTCTTATGCAACCCATACTTGTTTATCACGTATCCGCAAAATTCGATCTCGTCTTGAAAGAATTCGCATTTTTCTTTATTCATTTTAATGTTATGCTCATGTAATTTCTTAAGGACAGATTCTAATCTGTCTAGTAATTCATTTGTAGTTCTACCCGCGATGCGTATATCATCAAGTAGTACGAAAACCCCTTCGATTCCTT
>NW_017180443.1:0-565 GCF_001652005.2 Ceratina calcarata
CGCAAACGGTATGATCGAACGATGGCACAGGTCATTAAAGACCGCATTGATGTGCGATTTGCGACAAAGTTGGACACAGTCCTTACCTACGGTCCTGTTAGAACTTCGTTCACATTTACGCTTAGACACGGGGGCATTGCCCGCGGAATGTATGTTCGGCACTGTACTTAGATTGCCAGGCGAGTTCTTTTTGCCAGACGATATTTCTGTTAATCCTCGATACTTCATTGACGAGTTTAGGGGTGCTATGTGCAAGGTCAAACTTGTACCTGTTTCCCATCACCACAAACCTCGCATGTTCGTTTTTAAGGATCTCTCTACGTGTTCCCATGTATTCGTACGCAACAAACTGCTTAAAAAAGCTCTCGAACGTCCATATTCCGGACCATACAGAGTTATAAAGCGGATCGATGATAAAGAATTTGAAATCGATATTAATGGTTCCCATAGGAACATAAATATTGAAAACTTGAAACCCGCGTACGTTATCAGAGAAACGCTTGAACCAAACCGAATTTGTGGTACGCTTTCTAATTGTCTGAATTTAGTAAAAAATATTTATTTT
>NW_017180444.1:0-565 GCF_001652005.2 Ceratina calcarata
GGTATACCCCCAAAATGACGACTTGATTTATTTTCATTTGTACCTGCCCATCGTTCCCGAATTTCGTTTTCAAAAGCGACCGCGAGAGGAGCCGTCGAGGTACGTGTTTGTCGTCGCGTCGTAGAGATGTCGCGGCAGTCAGTAGCGTCTATAGGTAGTTGGTTTCCTCGTCCATTGCAGCGTACAGTTTGACTCGCCCCACCACTTAGGTTTGTCCCCCACCCCGAGTCGCTTGGTTGCGGGCTTAGGGAGAGCGTGCTTGGGCGTCAGTCTAGCGTGGTGGTTGATGTTGGAAGGTGGTCTCGGTTGTGTAGCGTGGTGTTGGAAGGTGGTCTCGGTTGTGTAGCGTGGTGGTTGATGTTGGAAGGTGGTCTCGGTTGTGTAGCGTGGTGGTTGTGTAGCGTGGTGGTGTAGCGTGGTCGTTGTGGTGGTTGTCTAGTGTGGTGGTTGTCTAGTGTGGTTGTCTCGGTGTCTAGTGTGGTCGGGGAAGGTTGTGTTGGTGTAGTGTGAAGGTTGTGTTGGTGTTAGCGTTGGTTGGGTGAGGTTGTGGCGTGAAAAGCGAATG
>NW_017180446.1:0-565 GCF_001652005.2 Ceratina calcarata
GAAATTCGCATTAATCAATATTAATTTTACATTAAAAGTCCTTAAGTATTGGACATAGAATTTTAACATTTAAAGTCTCATTTCATTATCATTATAGAAAGATCGTCTATAGTCAAGTATTATCATATTTTATATTTTACTTATATATATCCACATACGTAGATAAAGATATACATATAAGTATTCAATATTCAGAAGTATTCTTATGACATATATATAATTATTCATATATACAAGTTACGTGAATTCATTTATTCAAACGTATTAACAGTTATATTTACTCGTATTCATTTATTCTTTTATATTATTATTAATATTCATAATTACATTTATTTCATATGTATATTCTTTTATATTCATATATTCTTAATACACGATACATATATGTATATGCGCCGTTGCGAGCGTACATTTATATAAATTTAATTAATCGAAAAAGTGTATATTAATACAATAGGGAATTGTTACCGAGGAGAATAACCGTTCGTTCGAAATATCAAATTAATCTCGCAGACGAAATAGTCTAATGTATTTCAGCGTGATAAGCGCGTCGATATCCGACAAA
>NW_017180447.1:0-564 GCF_001652005.2 Ceratina calcarata
TAATAAATAGTTTTATATTATGTAGATGAATAAGGAATGTAATATTTCAATACCCTGGATATTTATATTTAATTTCACTGCGTCAACTTCGTCAATAGAATTATAAAATTCTTTTCCTCTAACAAGATAATCGCCGACTTTATTCCATAACGGAGCTAATCTAGTTTGTATCGTAAATGTAAGACATTCTTTATATATTTCGGTCGTAAGTGGCACTCTTTCTGGATTCTAACGAAAAAAAAAGTAAAATTCGTAATTTCGATTTATGTAAAGCTTCCAAATTATGGTTTGTAGAAGGAGACGAAAAAGTATTCATAAACAAATGCACGTGGTCGACGCTTAGGCACGCGCGAAATAGTCGGAGTCGCAATGTGAGAGCGAATATTTTATTTGTCTTTACTTTCATCTCCTTGTGACAGACCATAGTCATTGATGTTAAACTTTCAGCAAACCATTAATTTAAAATTTTCTAAAATTCTTGCCAGTTTCCCAGCTTCGGCAAGCTGTTTCCGCACAACGACAAATATGAATGTGCTTGTCTTACCACGCACTGGTGAAGCGATC
>NW_017180448.1:0-565 GCF_001652005.2 Ceratina calcarata
ACTTCTCAAGAAAACGTATCGATTGAATTCTTGGATAATGAAGATTTAAGATCTGGTCTTACATCTTCAAAAGAAACACTAAAGGAAAACTGCAGTGCGCTTGCTAACTTAGAGCCTGCACCTGTAATAATTGAAGAGATAGAAGAAAACTGCAGTATTCTCACTAACTTAGAACCTGCGCCTGTGATTGAAAAAACAAAAGAGAACTGCAGTAATCTCGCTAACTTAGAACCTACACCTGTAATTGAAAAAACAAAAGAAAACTGCANGAACTGCAGTATTCTCGCTAACTTAGAACCTGCACCTGTAATTGAAAAAACAAAAGAAAACTGCAGTATTCTCGCTAACTTAGAACCTGCACCGGTGATTGATAAAAGAAGAGAAAACTGCAGTATTCTCACTAACTTAGAGCCTGCACCTGTGACTAAAAGAACTACAGATAACTGCAATACGTTTGCTAGTGAAGGTTCGTAAAAAACGACAAATTGTAACATTCTTTATTTATTTTGTATACTATAGACTCATATTTTATTTCCATAGAAAAAGAAATTACGAGTGAAATTTT
>NW_017180449.1:0-564 GCF_001652005.2 Ceratina calcarata
CGGGGTTTATAAGGGAGCTTATAGGTTCAGACATAGCCGTACAAACCAGCTATCAATTATTTGTGCCGGATGAACTCATGGAGGAAATTGCCGAACAAACCAACTTATATGCAGCACAAAAAATAGAAGCTGGATACACGCAGCGCTTGGCAAAGTGGACAGAAACAAGTAAGTCTGAAATAAAGAGATTCTTTGGACTCGTCCTATGGATGGGATTAGTAAAATTGCCGGCCATACACCATTATTGGTCTAATGATCCTGCCTATTTGCAAACGTTCCCAAGAGCGGTCATGTCAAGAAACCGATTTGAATTATTACTAAGAATGCTACATTTTGCAGACAACGAAAAAGATAATGGTTCTAATCGTTTATATAAAATACAACCAATTATAGACATTTTGGAGACCAATTACAAAAAATATTATAATCCGACCGAGGATATATGTATTGACGAGTCCTTGATTCCATTTCGTGGCCGCATTGTATTTAGGCAATATTTAAAACAAAAGCGCCACAAATATGGAATTAAAATTTTTAAGTTGTGCTGTGGATCGGGATACACCT
>NW_017180450.1:0-564 GCF_001652005.2 Ceratina calcarata
CTCAAAAGAGTCTACCGGCGATGGTTGATTATGTGACCCGGGAATGGACTGGTTATTGATTTGACTTTGTGGATTTAATGAATTTAGAATATTTATCGCCCGACCTTTACAATTTGCAAACCAAGATTTTATGAAAATTCGATCTCGCATTGCATCACCTGTATTGTCTGAACCATCTAGCTCAATTTGTGTTTTTGTGAATGTACCGTATTCTACGTCCAACTCTTCAAGTTGAACCCTTAAAACTTCTATGTCCGCAGGACCCCATTCAGGCTTATCTAAAAACTGTTTAACTACTGTTTAACTGTAACCCTTGTCCTGGTCAAATCTTCTTGACCCACCGAATGTGTTACACTTATGATATGCTCGAAGATGCTGCACTGTTGTGCCGCTGACTCTTCCGTTGATACAGTGATGGATAAAGGCCTTTGCCGCTCTTGATCCGGCTCGAAGGACCAAACTTTATGTTGCATCGGCCTGAGATTGAAGTGTATCTCTCTCACACATGCCTCAGCGTTCTCGAGAATAATTAATGCCTCAAGAACTCGTTGGAGGGTTAATAAC
>NW_017180451.1:0-564 GCF_001652005.2 Ceratina calcarata
CCTGGGTTAGAGTCCATTATTATCGTGACTCTACTTTATTCTATTCGTAATTAATTGGCTTTTGTGGATTTTACATTAGGTACTAGATAATTCGCCACAGGTCTTTCAAATTGTCATGATTTTTATTGTAAGTACCCTGTTTTAGCCTTAGTTTTTATTTCTTGTCGTATTCTATGTGCTCGTGATAATAATAGACTGTTTGACATTGACCTGTCAAACTGACACGCGCCCGCCATTCTAACTGCATGTATCATGCAAAGCACCTACCTTGAAACTACGCGGGCGGCTAGGTTCAAAGCTTAAAGCTAAGACATAACAGCATTCTAGACTGGATCTACGCTATGCGCGGAAAAATCCGCAAATCTTACATCAGAGAGGAAATGAGAGTGCTCACGGCCCAGATTTCGGTGTCCCCAATTCGATGGTGCTGCCAAAGCTAAATGCAGGGATCTGACACGTTCAGTTCAACGTTTAGCATTTATCAGAACCAACGAACAGAGACCTGCCCAGTTCAGTTCAACGTTTAGCATTTACCAAAACCAATGAATAGAGATCTGCCCTGTC
>NW_017180452.1:0-564 GCF_001652005.2 Ceratina calcarata
CTTCGATAAAATGATTAAATAATGAGTTATTGTATATTTTTTACTATGTACGAAATATCAAAAGCTGAGCTCGTATCACAATATAAAAATCGAAGGAATTATCTTCTAAATTGAGACTGTAAGCGTTTCATTTTCTGAAAAAAATCGCTGTCTTGATCTATTAAAAATAATAAATCATCGCATGGACGATTCGGTCTGTTGTTCTTATCTCCTTCACAAATCAGCTGCATCGAAGACGGCTGACCTCTTTTGCTCCATTCATGCGTAAGATTGCGATATTCTTATCCGTGACATAACTTCACTAGAAAAAGGGAATTGTAACGTTTATTAATCAATTAGCCCGCTACGAGAGTCGATTCTAAAGCATAGTTAAAAATTGAATACAAAATGCAAATATAGACTCAGTAAAAAAATATAACAATTACTTGCTTAATGATTTTGTCAAAAACATGATGACGATTATTAAATTAATGTATCCTCGTACAAACTCAAATGTACTTCTATCAGATTTAATGAAATCAGTGAATAATAATAAATATTTTTTATTAAGCAATATCAAATTGA
>NW_017180453.1:0-1096 GCF_001652005.2 Ceratina calcarata
AAATTTTGAATAATGGAAAGGAAATTCTTCACGGTGGAAGAATGTCGCGGATTGATTCACTCGGGCACGCTTCAGGTCAGATTGATCCGAGCGTGGCCGTAATCTTACACGTGACTCAGAAAACCTTGAACAGAAACGAGTCAACGACCTCCGAATTCGACAAAACCCGGGACTTTCGTTGATGTCATCTCCCGTTTGGTACTGACTCTCATCTTCCGCGAATAATTTACTTACTCACTTTTCTACAAAACGTTTAAAAATCGTACTAAAAACGTGATCACTGACTGGACATCACGATTATTAAATTAAATTATGAAAAAAACTTCTATCAAATTATGCATGAAAATTCGTGTTCTACTTATGTCTGTTTTGTGCAGAAGAGGTTTTCGAAGTACTCGAAGTAAAAGGAAGGAGCGAGCAAAGGACTGGTTCTGTGACCTGGGAAATCTGTTGCGGGGCAGATCCTGGGAGATGGTCGCGTTTCCGGTTGCAGAGGGAACTGGTGACCGTCGTCGCTGCTGGAATTCAGTCGTAGAAACAGGAGGTACAAGAAGGTGGGGGAGGTGGAGGAACGTTAGCGAGAAGGAAGAAGAAGTAGAAGAAGAAGAAGAAGACGAAGAAGAAGAAGAAGCAGCAGCAGCAGCAGCAACCTCGGAACTCTCTGGGTTTCGCCAAGAAGACGTAACGGTAAATCCGCGGCCGCCGGCGTCCGATGAACCCACTCTCAGCCTCGCCACACCGCTTGTGTTCCTCAACACGCGTTCCACCGCTCGTCCGTGTTTCCACGCGTACACTACCGTCCATAAGTATTTGAACATTTCCAAAAAGACTAATTCCAACCCGATGATCATTCAGGTTACATGTAATAACGAGATTGCGGATACATTTATTGTATTGATATAAATTATTTAAACTTAATACTTCTGATATCGTGTAATGCTCGTATCTCCTGCACATTTGGATTCTAGTAATAATTTTCGTCAAATCATTTAATGAGTTGTACAATTGAATTGAAATATCGTTATTGTTTCTACATGTAATAAATGTTATTTAAAAATTTCAATAAAATGATACGACGTATTGTACCGTTTAAAAC
>NW_017180453.1:2395-3496 GCF_001652005.2 Ceratina calcarata
GATCTTTCAAAAGCATATAAGGAATGAAAAGGACACGGTGGAAGGACATAGCATGCGGGGGTAGGATACAGTTATCTCGGTCTCGGTCAGTTCTCACTATAGTCGCGTATAAACCTCTTCTTTTCATCTTTCCTGCCATTATCTTTCCATCCTTGCTTGCACTTTAATTAGCTTCACTCGAGGAATTCTCTAAAGCCCATAAAAATCCGCGTGAACGAACCCCAGCCAAGCATAATAACACAGACTTTTTTATATGAATTTTACAATCCCGTGGCCAATGATAAAGCAACATGATCTTCTTTTTATCATACAGACGCGATAAAATTCTTTTTCACGTGCTTCGAACCTTGGATATTACATGAAGTCTAAGTAATAATAAATGATAAAAAGTACATATAAATTTCATATATAATTTTTGAATGGAAATTCTTAAATAAAAAATATTTATCCCAGGCATTGCACATAATAAAAAATTGTCAGACAAACAAAAGGAAGGAGAGGTACAAAGATGAAAGACGAGAGACGAGACAAAGAAACGAGAGATACAAAAGAGCAAAAGGGAGTTGAAAAGAACCGGGGAGGACACGTAAAAATTGCATCACGAAGCAAGTGCACTCGGCGAGGAATGATGGCTGCGGTGAAGAAGAGAACGATGAGAAGAAAGATGAGAAAAGGACAGGCATGGTACGGCATGTATACGTGCATGCACTAAGGAAGATCGATTCTCGAGCAATCGAGGAGCGCGGAGAGTGCGTGGGGAACGGCCCCCGTTGACTCGTTGACTCACTGACTCTTGACGTTCGGCTTACCGTTAACCAGCAAAAGTGAACCAAGTAAGTCGTGTCTCTGGAACTTGCGGTACCGATCGTACAGTATGCCTACGTGTGGGACGATTTCAAGCTTCGGCCATTGTCGCCCGACCGAATATACGGAAGGGCGAGACCGAAGAAAGTGCCAGGCCTCTTTCAACACCGTGACTTTTACTACCGATAACGTCCAGTCGCGATGCACCTCGAGTTCTTATCGATTGACCCACTCAACATGAAATCTTGATTCATTTATGCGTATGTACAATCAATAAAAAGAATCGTATGACACAAC
>NW_017180453.1:5183-10191 GCF_001652005.2 Ceratina calcarata
TCTCTCTCTCTCTCTCTTTTAATCTGATCTACTGTTTGACGTCTCGCCTAACTCGCTAATATGTATAATATTAGACCGTGAGTTTCAGGCATTGACAAAAATATCTAATAAGTCAACGAAATTGGCATATAGATTTCATTCTTTAAATTAATACTGATATTTCGTTATACATACGAATTTGCAATTTATTTTGAAAATCTAATCAGTTTTCTAGGATTCTAATAAAGATTCACAGCTAGCGGTTTTAAATTACTACTAATAGCGATTGTATCCCATGAAACTGTCATTAGTTTTCTATAGCGAAATACGGCCAGCAATTTGCGGACTAATGGGACGAGTGACGCCACTACATCGTCCACGCTGCATTAACTGCTAATTATTATTCGCTAGAAACCACCTATATCAGCCAGAGGTGTTCAAGCTTCGTTGCTTTTCATTCGAAACGTTTCTTCTCTGGGTTCGAATCGGTTCGGAATTGATTGTCAAACGAAGAGATACACAGAACCTCTGCATTTTGTGATGCACACGCTGTTTCATATTTCAGCCAACGAATATTGCAATAAGTGTAATTAAAATAGGTCTCTTAATTAATCGGTACCACTTTTCTAAAAATCTTACTGTTTTTATGAAACATGAGAGAAATTAAAGTCATCTCTTAATATATAAATCTGAATTTTTATATAAATATGGAAGAATTTATTGCATTAGCTCAAACTTAAACATAGCTGCAAATTTGGCAATTGGAATTCTTCAACCCTCTCACTGGTTAGCGTTTACCTGCTTCGCAGGACTAATTGTTCCCCAAACGTCCCGACTATCATCCTGCCGTTCCAGCCCTACGTTATTAGGTACGCGACAATCAACTTAATCCCCTATTTCCCCGCTTACATATACCGTCGACATAAACATGCTACGAAAAGGTGGACAGGAAGTATTTAAAGTCTTAAAACTGCCATAAATCATCTCCTTGACGAATACTTGAAATTCGAAATACGTTTGCTTGGAAAAGTATATTTCACATTGCAACCAATTTATTGTCTACATTTTTATTCGATCATGTGAAATTCGAATTCTAATTTATTTCCATGGAAAATTCAGATGTGTTTCATATATTTATTTATTGAAATACAACATGTGTCCACGATTTCTAGCAATATAACAGAAATTATCAAACGTGAAATCACCAGCAAGAACTGCTTAATTCTTTTAGTAAAATGCTGAAAATTTTACGTTGAATTTAAACGTTGATCACATCAATTTTTATTATAAAAACTGTCGAAAGACTTATGGACGTGAGTGTATATCTGAAGCATTGATTTCCGGGTTAAAAATTGATTCTTCAAAGGTTCACGAAACATATGTTCGATGCAGATGCTCCTTTGAAAACGCGAGAAGAGATTGCTCTTTGCGATGATCCTACCTTTAGTTCACAGAGAGACCTGCTATTATAATAGCGGTACAGGCTTTTATTAAGCCAACCGCACAGGAATTGTAAAACTACGTTGGCAAATCGAAAACGTGAACAAATCTCATCCACCAGAACTTCGAGTGTCACATCAGACTATTTCTCACGGGTAAACCGCCAAGTGGGTGGACAAAGGCGTGTAACCACTTTTCTCACATCCTCTTATCAGATGACCGAGTTTCCAAAAACTTTTGTCACCCAAAGTAAAAGTGATTGTAAACCAGAATTTCTATACTGAAGCGTATAAATAATTCTAATTAATAGATAATATAAGCATTCTTTAATTATTCATTAAACAACTACTCATTCGCATTCTCGTTCAACTATTCGTTCTATAATACAATGTATGTACTTACGAACAAGTGTGCATACAGAATTATGACACGCAACGATGACACGAGGGTATGGTGCAAGTGGATAGAAGAGTTAAGAAGCGTTACGAGTATCTACTGTATGTAACGTAAGGACGGTAGGAGCGTCCTTCGCGGTGAGGCGTGTCGATTACCGTAGGTAAATTGCGTGACAGACTGACGCCATTGAGGAGAACCGGCGGACCTTGACAGTGTTCGGCTCCTTGACGGTACGCTCGGTGTCAGTGAACTAGCCTCAGGACGGCGAACGACCAAGGATACGTTTTCTGTACCGTCACTTCTACTTATCTTTTTTCTAATCTCACTCTTGTCTCTCTCTCTCTCTCTTTTAATCTGATCTACTGTTTGACGTCTCGCCTAACTCGCTAATATGTATAATATTAGACCGTGAGTTTCAGGCATTGACAGAAAAATCTAATAAGTCAACGAAATTGGCATATAGATTTCATTCTTTAAATTAATACTGATATTTCGTTATACATACGAATTTGCAATTTATTTTGAAAATCTAATCAGTTTTCTAGGATTCTAATAAAGATTCACAGCTAGCGGTTTTAAATTACTACTAATAGCGATTGTATCCCATGAAACTGTCATTAGTTTTCTATAGCGAAATACGGCCAGCAATTTGCGGACTAATGGGACGAGTGACGCCACTACATCGTCCACGCTGCATTAACTGCTAATTATTATTCGCTAGAAACCACCTATATCAGCCAGAGGTGTTCAAGCTTCGTTGCTTTTCATTCGAAACGTTTCTTCTCTGGGTTCGAATCGGTTCGGAATTGATTGTCAAACGAAGAGATACACAGAACCTCTGCATTTTGTGATGCACACGCTGTTTCATATTTCAGCCAACGAATATTGCAATAAGTGTAATTAAAATAGGTCTCTTAATTAATCGGTACCACTTTTCTAAAAATCTTACTGTTTTTATGAAACATGAGAGAAATTAAAGTCATCTCTTAATATATAAATCTGAATTTTTATATAAATATGGAAGAATTTATTGCATTAGCTCAAACTTAAACATAGCTGCAAATTTGGCAATTGGAATTCTTCAACCCTCTCACTGGTTAGCGTTTACCTGCTTCGCAGGACTAATTGTTCCCCAAACGTCCCGACTATCATCCTGCCGTTCCAGCCCTACGTTATTAGGTACGCGACAATCAACTTAATCCCCTATTTCCCCGCTTACATATACCGTCGACATAAACATGCTACGAAAAGGTGGACAGGAAGTATTTAAAGTCTTAAAACTGCCATAAATCATCTCCTTGACGAATACTTGAAATTCGAAATACGTTTGCTTGGAAAAGTATATTTCACATTGCAACCAATTTATTGTCTACATTTTTATTCGATCATGTGAAATTCGAATTCTAATTTATTTCCATGGAAAATTCAGATGTGTTTCATATATTTATTTATTGAAATACAACATGTGTCCACGATTTCTAGCAATATAACAGAATACATTTTAAACGCAAGTTTCTGCTTCCGTACAAATTGCATTGTTATTTTTTTTTCGGATGGGAAATTCAGATGTTTTACGACGTTGTTTGCACGTAAACAGCTGACATATTTACAGAACGTTCAACCGTTGACTCCACCCTGGACCTCTGTTAATCCCCGAAGTGTCGGTCCAGCAAAAAAAGGGGTAGGGTCGCAGATTTCGAAAGGGTAATCCACGGGGCTTCAACCCTTTAAATACGTCGTAAACCCTCGAGACGAATTGCTGTCCCGCGTTAATCCTTTCGTTCGCACCCACGGAGTCACCTTTTTCTACGAAGTTTCCAAAACATCCACCAAGCGTTTGCGACCACCGGGAATATTTTTTCAATATTTTTTTCTATTGCTCGAATTAAAGCCAATTACGAAGGACACGTTTTTTCCTTGAAAACGCAGAGTTAAACATCTCGTAAGCGAAGTCACTTTTTTTAGTTGCATAAGAAATGTTAACCCTTTCGCTCATCTAGTTAAACGCAAAGGACGCGTTTTTCCTCGCCAGGCAGAAACCAGAAATGAAGCACCTCGTGAGCGAAGTCACTTTTTTCTTATTGCATAAAAAATGTTAACCCTTCCAGCTTCTAAATCAACGAATTTCAACAAAATACGTCGTAAGAATTAATCACCCAATTGTAAAGAGTGGATAATTCGCATTCATGTTATTTACAATATCAATGATTTAATATATCCTAATGAAGAATACGTTTAAGGACTATCAGTAAAAAATGAATCAGACATGAGGTACCGTTCTAACCCGTTTGCGGTCTACATATCGAAACTCGAAGTCGTTAATCGTCTAACCCATTAACTAGTGGGAAATGGGTCAACGCGCTTGTTAATTATTACCGCTTAACGCTTAACGTAACGAGTTACGTTATCGTGTAGCTACACACATAGAGAATCTATCCCGTCCGCGTAACACGGCTATAAATACCGATTAAGCTTGTTCGTTAGACAGCTATTCCCCAGATTTCGTTGATAACGCGTTGCACTTGCAGCAAAATGAGAAAAAAGTTCGAAGATTTCTTGAATGTCTTATGCAAATGTAATTTTCCAGTGTGCTATGTTAATTTGTGGCATATGAATAATAGTTTATATAATAGAAACATTTAATGACAACTTTGAAATATCTATATCGTTATATTCGTATCTTGTCGTCTATATCCTCCATGATTTTTCCATTAAATCATTTTTCTTGTAAGATCACGTTCCCTGACAGGACAATCGCAAATGCGAAAAGATTTAGGAACCTCTTTTGGTGTCGTAACTAAAAGATCTTCCGTATCTTCGAGGCTCTCTCAGTTAAAAAGACGTAAAAGGAACCGGAGCCTGTTATTCCGGACTTTTGACCGGTCTGGCGACGATGCCGCGTTCAACGCGCAATAAAGTTTCTGGTATTACGACAATTATCCTCCCTAGCTGGGTTTAGCCACTGGAAAATCTCGACCCTCATAAAGAAGGGTTCGATTGAGGAATTTTCTGGGCAGAAAGAATTGTGAAAAAAACCACCGATTCCGTTACGGACAGTAGGAAAGGCTTAAAAAAATTCCACGTTCTTCTTTACTGGGGTTTTCTAAAAATTCGTTTATTGCCCTCCTCAGGGGTTGCGAAAGTGGACAGGTATAGATCTACCTGAAGTTCTGTACGATTGAACAAAGATTTT
>NW_017180453.1:12497-15163 GCF_001652005.2 Ceratina calcarata
TTATATAATAGAAACATTTAATGACAACTTTGAAATATCTATATCGTTATATTCGTATCTTGTCGTCTATATCCTCCATGATTTTTCCATTAAATCATTTTTCTTGTAAGATCACGTTCCCTGACAGGACAATCGCAAATGCGAAAAGATTTAGGAACCTCTTTTGGTGTCGTAACTAAAAGATCTTCCGTATCTTCGAGGCTCTCTCAGTTAAAAAGACGTAAAAGGAACCGGAGCCTGTTATTCCGGACTTTTGACCGGTCTGGCGACGATGCCGCGTTCAACGCGCAATAAAGTTTCTGGTATTACGACAATTATCCTCCCTAGCTGGGTTTAGCCACTGGAAAATCTCGACCCTCATAAAGAAGGGTTCGATTGAGGAATTTTCTGGGCAGAAAGAATTGTGAAAAAAACCACCGATTCCGTTACGGACAGTAGGAAAGGCTTAAAAAAATTCCACGTTCTTCTTTACTGGGGTTTTCTAAAAATTCGTTTATTGCCCTCCTCAGGGGTTGCGAAAGTGGACAGGTATAGGTCTACCTGAAGCTCTGTACGATTTAACAAAGATTTTCTCCTTTTTTACTACTCAATTTTTATGCGAATTCATACATAATGTAATGTCAGTGTAAAAAATAATTTGTGCATGTATACATACGATATACATACATATTCCTGCACGTTTTTTGTATCATATCATTTATTCTATGAATATCTGTATAAAACATTGTGTCAAGGATTGAATAACAAATATCAAATAATAATATGCAGTTCACTTCTCATCTTTTGCACGTTGTATCCATCATTATCAAATCAAGCATGAATAATCGTTGTTTTTAATAATGTTTCAGTAATTTAGCATTTTGGAACGCACGAAGTGAAATAGCACTAAAAACCGCATAAACTTTCTGACAAACCTAATATAATACATGTACAGGATGTCCAAAAAGGTTGGGACTAAACTTATACTATGTATTATCGAGGTCAAATATTATAGATGAAGCAATTTCATATAAACTTATGCCCGGAAATGCCTTATTGAAAAGATATAAACATTCATAGATTTAGGGACAAAATATGTCTACCGCTACAGTATGAACGCAATGTACGCCATTTTCTTAATGGACACTTACCTCAACGTTGAATCAGATGCGGCGGATCACTCAGTTTACCTCGTAAGTCACCTGAATTAACATCACTGGACTTTTATTTATGAAGTCACGTAAAAGAGTTGATTTAGACAAATATGTTAGAAACAGAAGATGGACTTCGGAAATACATTCAAATAGCACTCACTATTAATTCGAAGACAGGTGAAATATTTGAAAGAATTCGGCATTCACATTCGGCAAATGGTTCCTTCACCGAGGGAGGTCCTACTAAAGAATGACACTACCCGTGTAATCGTCGGCATAGTGAGTGGGACCGCAGGGGGCTTAAAACAGAGACGGGGTAATATTCCTACCTGATAGGTAGAGAAAATTTTTTCACTGCGACAATGCAGGATTTGAAGACACTGATGTGTTTTACAAGAAATGTTCTACCCATCTTTCTTCTATCTCTGACATTTAACAAGTTAAATATGATTAATTGGCATTGTATTGGTACTTAGAAAATCCGACAGTTCCCAACCGAAACAGTAAACTTTTAGACTTTAAACAGTAAACTTTTATTTGTAGCTTACAAGTTCTGTACGAAATATTTTTCGTTAGTGTCAATAGTTAACGAGTATTCCACAAAAAACGAAGAAGCAGTTTATTGCAAATTCGTCGTTAACTATTGATGATAGAAACAAATGTTTGTACGAAACTTGTAACTCCTCACGGTGCCTACAATTTTTGTATTAAATATTTTTAATTAGTGGCAACAGGTAAGCAATTGTCGGCAATGCTAAAGATTTCGAAAAATCTAAAGGCGTACTGTGGACTCTCTCGCCAGAGGTCCCTAGCCTTACGCGCTAGTTACTAAAACTCCGCAATTGGCATAACTGCTGCGACTGTCGTTTGTTCGCAATCGTCAATCATTTGCGTTCATACTCTATTCAAACGATCGTCAGCCTTTCATCTTCTGACCAAGATTTCGACCATAGCTGCCAGAAAAGTGTATCCCATTGTATCCCATACCCCCTCCTGATATCCCCTCCACTAGCAAGTTGGCTCGATTCCCCTCTCGCGATGCCATAATGGAGACAACGTGACGTTCCTCTCTGCAACATCGCAAGAGGGGAATCGAGCCAAGTTGCTGGTGGAGGGAGTATGGGATACACTTTTCTGACAATCCTGATTTCGACCGAGAAAGACTTGTTTGCTTTTGCTGTTGTAATTAGTGGAAATAAAACTTAATTCACATGTCCAATTTAATTTATTTATTCCTGTATAATTCCTGGAGTTTCTATTATTCCCTAACTACACGAATGACGTTAGAACACGAGCAGCTCGTGGAGTGCTGCGATTTCCTATCGAGCCCTCAACTTTAACAAAATCTCGCAAAATTGTTTCCAAAATTTCGAAAAATGCTTCAAATAAAAATTGTAGGTACTACTATTACCTGCAAAAAAGATCGTATACAATTTCCGGGCAAAAATTTATATGAACTTGTTTCATCTATTTCACATCGGTGATACGTAGTATAATTTTGGTCCCAACATTTTTGGGCACTCTGTATAGAAT
>NW_017180453.1:15431-21698 GCF_001652005.2 Ceratina calcarata
AAAAATAATCAGTCCAGAAATTACAGATGTTCTCTTTATTACAAAAGAATAATTTTGGATAAGGTAATTGGATTATTAATGGTAATGAGAGAAGTGTACATCACTAATAGACTCCTTAGTGAGAATACGTCTGATAAATAAAACTTCTCAAGATCAACAGCGTAATAATTTATTCGCGTCACTCGTATCGTAACCGCCCGATTACTGCAGACGTCTGTACGCGGACGAGCGCAAAAAGCTGAACGGGAAATCGGTGCAGAAGCATCAGAACCGTACGAGCCTCCGTAATAGAGTTTCATTACCAAACGATTAATTAAATCGAGCTTTATCTAAATGTGTTGCGCTTATTTTAACGAGTGCTATGAAAAGCTGATCATTACAAACAAATATGAATCACAGAGAAATTCTGATCATTTGTATGCATGAATGAAAAGTGCGAATACTCTGGTATGTTTATGTGTAACATGAGAAAATGTATGTAATATATCTACCAGATTTTACTTATATATTTTAGTAGTTACAAATTATTATTAAAAAACTGTATAAGTATCGAATAAAGATTGAAATATTGCACGTTTCGATTTGATCTATATTTTCCGCACGAAGTGACCCTGTATGTAAATTTTTCGATCGAGTTCGATCCCTTTTCCAGATCCAGCTTTCCCACAAGGTGCATCTATGGAAGAGAAATATCGAATACACGGTAAGGTGCTACTGAAGAGCGCAGGATACAGAGGGATAACTCGAACCACCTGTCCCTCTCTCCCACGCTCCTATGGATCGATGGATGGTCGGGCTTTTAATACGAGAACCGCGCAGGGAATCTCGGGCAGGGAAAAATAGATCTGCTCCCCCACCTGCGTCCTTTCTTTTCCATTACTTTAGGACAAAGCCAGAGGAAGGAAGTGGTTTCTTCTCCTTTTCTACCCTCCCACGAAAGGTATCGATTGAATTTCGATCGGGAAACCGTCTTATGAGAAAATCTTTTTCAACCGTCTACCTGACTCACTTCTCATTTCTAATACAATTTGCCCCTTAAGTTTTCTAAAACTGAAAACACTTCAAAGGCAAATTTTTTAAAATATAATTTCTATAAACACACATAATAAATATTTTCTAGTATAACTAGTATAAGTAGTAGTTCTAGTATAGTATCTCAGATTTATTTGATATAAAGTCTACTATAAAAAAATTAGTTGAAATTGAAATTATTGAAGTTGCTGCTAAAATAGAATTGTAATTTAATTTCGTTTTGATTTTCTCTTCACAAGCTGAAGTTTCTAAAAGTATACTTTACGCGACATCCTGTTTACTGGAACAACAGAAAGAGAAACGGAGCACCAAACGTGGTAAGATAAAATATCGAATGACTTCCTTGCGAGTTCAAATATTTGCTGACAGATACGCGAACACAGACGGAAGAGAACATTTGGAAAATTAGAATTACATAACTATCAGTCTTTACTATACCAGGTTCGTACGTCAAGACACAGTCAACAATTTCATACATGCAATATACGATTTAATCGAATCTTGCAATCTCTCAAAGAAAATTAATGGGGATTGCGAGTCTGCTTTTGAGAAAAACGAATCACCTGTCCTGTCCGATGTCCACGAGATGATAATCGCAGCCGCGTTTCTAAAAATAAAACCCAGCTCGGCCACGGAATCCTGAATGACGAAATCGAGTTCCGTTAGAAATTCCTGAAAGGAACCTTCTCGTACCGGACTATGACGTAACGTCACTAAATTATCACAAGACTCGTCACCATTTCTGAATAGTATGCAAAATTTTGCATCGAGATTATCTGTTTTAAAATATACAAGTGTCCACTAGAAAATTAGGCATTAGCAAACTTCACCACTTCTGGATGGCATGCGAAATTTGGCATCGAGACTCCTTGGGTAGAGATTATTCTCAAAATTCTCTGGGTAGGACAGAAGTGTTCTGACAATTAGGCATTTGAAAATTTGAAGGGATTCCAGGACTATTCTTGTCTTACAATTGACAGATCCCTCTAAACTGCAGATTATTGCACATTTAAGAAATGCAACTGATTTTAAAGGATTTCAGCGTTCAAACTTGGAAACAATACACGGCATAATTTCCAAATAAGTTTCCCAGTGAATTGCGGTTGTAAATTACTTCGAGTCACCGAACATCACTGTGAAGTGCGGAAAGTTTGGCAAACCCCATCTTAATCTGGGTGTTATAATCCTTCCGTGACAAACTTTAACTGACAATACCCGAATTATTATTCTGGTCATCTTCAAGTCACTCACCGACTACCGACTGTCTACTTAACAGGAAACTGAAGTGCTGACACTGTACAAGTCTGCTTAAATGCTATTACTTTGAGGAACGACAAAAGATCTGTGTTTCCGAGCCAGTGAGGATTTTTCTCACGAAACTGATCTGCTTCGTCTCGGCCCTATTGAAAACTTGCTCAAAACCGTTCATAGAAAACGAACCCATTCAATATTCACGATCCCCCTTTTTCGGTGCTCGAAACGTCTCGAAAACCCCTTTCATCCAGTTCCTGGCGTGAACGGCCCACATTTTTCCATTCCACGCATCTGCCGTGAAACGGCCTGGAAAATGGAATCGATTATCTACCAAAATCTGTCGCGAGGTTCATCCCTCGATTGCTGCTCTTTATACATAAAACATTTGCCATATTTATGGAAATGGATCTTCTATATATTTTATTTTTAGTATCCTATGTGATTTACAAATATTATTTTGCTATGAGTGCATCAAATCTATTCGTGACTTGCCAGAAACTTTAGATCTCATTACTGAATTCTTACAAATTGAAAATTTGTTACTACATAAGACAGATGGTGGACCGTTTCAATTCTCTCAGTTTTTAATTTAATTCCGAAGAAAATTAAGATCATTAATCATAATGTTTGCATGGTGCAAACTTTGCAAGACAATTCTTGTATATCTCCAATTTCTGATTCATAAAGTCTTCATAGACAATGATACTATTTTAATCTTGTGTATTCTGAATTGACTTGCACAGAAAGTGGCGTTCATTAAACATAATATTCATATAATGCAAACTTTGCAAGACAAATCTTGTATAGCTTCAATTCTCGATTCATAAAATGTTCACAGGTAATGATACTATTTCAGTTTTCTGCATTCTGGATTGACTCTTAGAAAAAATCATTCATTATAATAAAAAAAGCTTTGTAACACAATTCTTGTATATCTTCAATTCTCAATTCATAAACTCTTTATTTATATAATTTGCTGTATGAATTTGGCGTACGTTCGCCGTTGGAAAACGGAAATGCGTGTAGCACGAACGAACCGCGAAATCCTTGTAACCCTCAGCACCGGTGTTCTTCCCATGACCCGAATGTATTGTGCAAACGCGTTCACGTTTCGTCCATTCTTTTCTTTCGACGCGAGTACAAGACACGTGAAAGCACGTGTTGCTTTTGCAAATTAGAGGGTACATACGTTCGGTGATGCCTCCGCCGACATTTCACATTATTCATTCAAAATTACTTATTCAAGATTCAAATTGCGCGTTGCTTTCATTAAATAATATGCATAAGAATTTTTATATACAGTAAAACGTTTGTCGTATCAGTTTGCAAAATGCATAAATAAACATTTCTTTTATGTTTTAAATACTGAAATATGTAATCAGATTTATTTGTTAAAATAACTTAAGAAACTCTTATCAAATATTGAAATATACATTCAGCTTCATTTGATAAATTATAAGAATGCATTTACTAAAAATTGATATAATATGTAATACTTTGTACCTAAGAAAGAAAACATTAAATTGACAATTCTCACTTATGTACATTATAATTAAAAACCCATCTGGTTTTCTATAAATCATCTTTTTGTACGTCGAGATGAACTGTTCTGCGAAGAGAATTCCAAGCTCACGCACGTCGTGCTCGACAAACAGTTATTTTACAGTTCTCTCAGCTGACGCTTGAGTATTCAATAGAGACTGCAATAGGTATGTATGTGCATCATCAGGACAACTTGAGAGACAATTTCGTAAGGAAAAAATCCACGTACCGTACATAAATCGCTCGGGACTTCTTTCGCTCGCAAAACACAGCGGAGCTAATTTTTCATTCGCGAGCCGCGTAAACAATCGCATAATTACGAAACGTAATCGATTCGTCGCGGAGCATAACTTTCAAGCAAACGATTTCACGCCTATACATATTGTGTCTTGCATTTATAAATCTGTACTCCTGCTACATCATTCCCTTCACGGTTCTCCAATTTTTCAACCAATCCCAGTCGCATTTCATAATTTCATAACGTCAAATTAATAATACATTTTCAAAATAGTTACTTGTAAAATTTAATTTCTAAAATTCGTTTATAATTTAATGTCTCAAAACAGTGAGAATATAAAAATAGTGTTCAATGTTTTAACATGAATTACATCAATTTTAATATGGTTGATAGCAGTTGATGATAATATCAGCTTTGAGCTTCATCAGTTTTTCAACCAAACCTCTCGCATTTTATAATTACAAAGATTATTTTATAATTTCATGTCTCTAAACAGTGAGAATATCAAAATAGTGTTGAATGTTTTAAAAAAACAGCATCATTTTTAATACGTGTGATAGCAACTAAGGAGGGTACGAGCGTTGTGCTATGTCATATCATTTATGGTTCTCCAATTTGAATGGAAGTCGTGAATTAAAATTGAGAAAGCAAACTGGTTATGAAATGAAGATTGATAACCTTCCACGAATCTCAGTAACACAATTGTATTGATTTAGAAACAATATCATGAGAAACTGTTGAATATTTCTAGTTCGTCTGCGAATTGCATTTAAATGTTGAAGCTTGAATTGGAAGAAAGTTGAAAAATGGATGCAAATGGAAAGAGGCAGTCGGTCAGAAATATTTGTAAGAAGAAGTAATGAGGCGAGGCGAAGCCCTTCGAGGACTGGAACCCGATCGAAGGTGAGCTTGGTGGATAGGTAGAGCGAGCCGAGCGGAGAGACGAGGCGAAGCGGATCGTACGGGCCGAGGAGCAGAGCCAAGCCAAGTGGATACAAGAGCGTTGTTAGGTCATTGACTGCCGGTGGCCACCGATCCGCGAGCATCCAAGGACACCCGCCTCGCGATCTCCTTCTCCGTTTCCTTCCATCTTCTTCTCTCTAGCTTCCTTTCGGAATGAGCCTACGCGAGCTATTTCAGCCATATTTTCACTGACTGCTTTACTAATCAGTAACATATTTATGCTAAATATAAAGTAACGAACGAAGAAATTATATCAAAGGCATGTGAGGATTTTATACTTTATAGGAAGAATGCACGTAATCATCGAAGGCGATTGAATATTACAATACTTGTACTATGAAAGAAGTCTCAATTGAAATCACGTTGTAAAATATTTAACTTTACTTGAAAATCTGCAGTCCACAATTGGATACCGGTACAAAATATTTACGGAACATTGATTGTAGAATAATTAGAAAAAAGGCTACATATTTTTACAACAAGGTAACGTTAGATATTTTCTAGTTCCGCTAGAATATATTGAACTGACCTTCGAAGGAAAGTGAAAACTACGGAAAATAAGATCTATTACCCTCCGTAAACCTTTTTCGTCTTTCCCCTTGTCGAAGGGTAGACACGTTTAGGATACAATTCCTATTATATTTCCGATCTGATTATTCGCAATCCGGCCACAGGTAAACGAACTGTCTCCTCGTAAAATTTCGAACTGACGTTCGACCCTTAGTTAAACAGTCGGACAACTGACGAATTGGCGTGTGAATCCTTCCAAGAGTTCAATATTCCTTTTACTCCTGGTCGGCCGGCGACGTTTACGATCGTTCGAGGTAATCGACGAACCACTTTCCATGGTACGGACCCAGGTCGATTGTACTAATAAAATACGATCGTATAACTTCAATTGCTCGGAACCTCTCAGAAATTTGGCATGCAACGAATTTCGGGATCTCTTTGTCCCCGGATGAACTTGTCAAATACTTTACGAGCTTAGGTAGTTAGGAATTTCCTTAACACTAGAACTACCGTCAATTGACATATACCTGCTTTTACCGGAAGGTCAAAATGACTTGTTTTTCACATTAATACGTCATAAAAAAAAAAACATTCTATTCATATTCTTATATTTTTATGAGTGAATATTAACTAGTAAACGGATAATGATAATAACAGCAATAACTTTCAAAATAATTGACTTGGTAGTAATTACTAGAATTTCTACCGGAGGGGTCGAAAAGACTCGT
>NW_017180453.1:23319-28418 GCF_001652005.2 Ceratina calcarata
GGCCAGTGGCAATGGCACACAATTCTTGTTACTGTACAGTTTTTTAACGTATGATTTAAATAAGTGAATTAAATGAATAATCAATAGATTAGCTATCCTTGATTGCTTACTAGGTTTGCTCCCTCAATCTTCGTCCTATGCATTTTTAGCGTGTCTTTTTTGTTCAATTTTTCTTTAGATTCCTCCCTAACCAATAGATTTTTATACCATGAAATATTCAGGCTGAGTCAGCAAGATCACATATGATACTTCGAATCGCATCACTTTGAACGTAGATAAAAAAAATGAAAATACGAAGACCCAAAATGGCGTTGCCAGCGTTTAATTTGGAGGGAAAGGTTCGCGTTAAAGGATGGGAAAGGTGGCCGTAGCCGCGGCCAAGACACTTGTTTACTCGAACGATCGTGGCCTCCTTTTCGGTCGTATACCTTCGCTAATTCACTTCGCTTCCTCTCTCTCCTCTTCCTTTCCCTCTTTCGTTCTTTTCTTCCCTTATAGCTCATACCTCCGCGCCGCTTCTTCTGTCTCTTCTTCGACAGATTCCTCTCTCGACATCGTAATCATCGACGATCCTCGACGATCGATCACTTCCCTCGGCTCGTCGACGTTTTTTAATAGTTTAACTAATCATTCTCCAAGCCAATCCATCAACTACTAGAATTTTTTAATAACTTATACAAAATATCGAATGCAATGTTGATTTTATCAAAACATACTGTGTATCAAAGTATAAAAACTTGGAACTATAGTATAAAAGCTTAATTACAATCTTTAGAAATGAAAGCTGTTTTTGAAAGTTTAGGAACAAGAGGATTTTGAGTGCGCGCAATAAATCGGTTGGGAAGAGTTATAAAAGCAGTCCGGTTATGTCTCTCTGGATTGCATGTGAGTCAGTAAGACGTTTGCCCCGCATGCCACACCCCGAAATGCATTTTGCATTCCGTACCGCGCCGCAATACCGAACACGAACCGCGCATTCCTCCGGGACCTGTACCCGGCTTTCGCTGCAAGGTGAAACACTTCCGTCTGATACTGACACCACGCGTTATTCCCCTTTATTCAGAAAACTGATCCCTCGTTTTGAGACACGTGTATCATTGATACATGCATCAGCTCGATTTTCAATACGAAACGAAGTGTATTGTTGAATGTATTGAATCAGATTATTTATAAAATGAATCGATTAATCATTTTGATAGAATAAAGTTTGACGAACGACATCTGCGGTCTGAAGATACTTCAGTTATATTAAAAGAAATGATTGATCCGGTGACCTTGTAGAACGACATTAACGATTCCACGCGACCGGCATTATTCACGTCTATGCACGCGCTAACCCAGATTGTTTTCTTGTACAGTAATCATGCTAATACGTGCGAGGCGAGGCCTTGATCTTGAAGGGGGAGGAACGGAGAGGAAAAACGAGCGAGAGAGGAAAAGCGAGCGAAGATCACGTTTAACTTCAATGATTGCGATCCCAGTCTCGTGAACCGGCCCACGTGTCTCCATGCGAACCTCATTCGTGCTATTCCTTCATCAAAATTCTATGTAATCAATAGATTTTTATATTATAACTTATGTGATAAATACACAGGTTTCCTGATATCAGTCTCCTGTTTCATTTCCTTAACCTTCTTATACAATATCATATTACTATATTAATTAAAGTTTCCAATGGTATTATTATATAATTCTTGTAATTGTATGATTTTTCTTTATTTGAAATTAGTCTATTTTTATATCATAAACTCTTGTTTCATTTTCTAGAGCTTTTAATCTAACATCATATAATTAAGGCCAGTGGCAATGGCACACAATTCTTGTTACTGTACAGTTTTTTAACGTATGATTTAAATAAGTGAATTAAATGAATAATCAATAGATTAGCTATCCTTGATTGCTTACTAGGTTTGCTCCCTCAATCTTCGTCCTATGCATTTTTAGCGTGTCTTTTTTGTTCAATTTTTCTTTAGATTCCTCCCTAACCAATAGATTTTTATACCATGAAATATTCAGGCTGAGTCAGCAAGATCACATATGATACTTCGAATCGCATCACTTTGAACGTAGATAAAAAAAATGAAAATACGAAGACCCAAAATGGCGTTGCCAGCGTTTAATTTGGAGGGAAAGGTTCGCGTTAAAGGATGGGAAAGGTGGCCGTAGCCGCGGCCAAGACACTTGTTTACTCGAACGATCGTGGCCTCCTTTTCGGTCGTATACCTTCGCTAATTCACTTCGCTTCCTCTCTCTCCTCTTCCTTTCCCTCTTTCGTTCTTTTCTTCCCTTATAGCTCATACCTCCGCGCCGCTTCTTCTGTCTCTTCTTCGACAGATTCCTCTCTCGACATCGTAATCATCGA
Organism: Ceratina calcarata; assembly: GCF_001652005.2. Classification (NCBI taxonomy): domain Eukaryota; kingdom Metazoa; phylum Arthropoda; class Insecta; order Hymenoptera; family Apidae; genus Ceratina; species Ceratina calcarata. The sequence goes on from NW_017180453.1 coordinate 25,682, forward strand.
CGATCCTCGACGATCGATCACTTCCCTCGGCTCGTCGACGTTTTTTAATAGTTTAACTAATCATTCTCCAAGCCAATCCATCAACTACTAGAATTTTTTAATAACTTATACAAAATATCGAATGCAATGTTGATTTTATCAAAACATACTGTGTATCAATTTATTATACGATGAAAATCATTAATTTGCATCTCAAAAAATTAAAATGCATTTAACTCTAAAATTACTAACGATTGCATAAAAAATAGATTAAGAACTTGAGAATGGAAATTCCTTGGCTCTATTCTATGAGGATTCTATTAGCACAAGGATATGAACCCATTTAATTATGTTCTCGTTAATTACGATTCATAATTAATAATTTGCTACGTGGAGCGAGCGCAACCGGGACCGATCCGCTTTTAATGGGTCGAAAAGCTCGAGCCGGCCCTGCGAGCCGGTCGAGGGATCCTGCAACGAGAACTGGACATTCCTGCTCGCTAACAGGATAAAGGATAAACGTGTCCTTGAGTGCGACTGCCATCTTTGGCGGCGACTTTGCCGTACGAGCGGTACCGAGCCGTTCCGTAGGTCGCATTCGAGACGCAATAAAATATCCACCGGTCCGTCGTATACTCTACTACTCCAACTCAAAATAGAACAAGCCAATGGCAAACTGTAACCTGAGTTATATTCATACTCAGTAAAATCTTTCGACATTTCAGAAGAAATCAGAGTCTTAATGTTGAATCATTTTTATTTCATATGGTTAAGTTAATGATGAAGTTTAACCTTGGCCATTTAAATTTTTTAACATTCCAAAATAAAGCCGAATTTTAATATGTAATTATTTGTATTTGACATAGAATATGTCAATGATTAAGTGTGATCTGGTACCATAGCGTCCTCATGCTATGAAAATTTATTAATATTTTAAAATAAATGAAAACTTTCATTTCGTCCATTTTGGATGAAAGTTAAATAGAAAATGAAATAAATGTTAAAACATAACGTCTGATTTCCACTGAAGTTTCCTATCGCATTGGTCCTTTGAAAACTTACATACAATCCTATTAGCATGTATAGAAAAATCATGCAAAAAATATGATATCTAGAAACATGTAGAAGATAAAAAATGAGACCTCCATTGCCCATTGAATTCAGAGTTCATTTTATAAATTGATATTACAAGAGTTTTATCTTGAGTACTACTGAGGATTTACGTGGAACCAATTTGCAGAAATGCATGAGTACTGGCCGGTACCAAATGGTACCTTGTGATTTCCTACCGGCACTCCATACGAGTAAATCGTTTATAGACAAAAATTGTAGGGAGTGCGTACAGTAAAACACTTTATATCGCGTTTAGTAATGGTCGGAGATCATTGGAAATTGCTACGTAAGTAAGGAATCAGAGACACAACGATGTCCGGAATGTAGCAATCTTTCTGCAAATCCCAAGGGATAAGTACACCCCCGTTCAGAAGTCTCCCAATACAAAAGCTACGGTTCTCAGAATATGAATAAACAGATGAACGTTTCTGAATTAATTTGTATTCAATTTCATTGAAACTATTCATGACTTAGTGCATGACATAATTATAAGAGTCTTTAATTATTTATTTTATCAGATTTTTAATAAACAATCGATCTATTCTAAAACCTCTGAACTGAATATTTAAGGCTTGAAATAGAGGAAGATGGGAATAATTTTGGTCGATAATAATTACTCGTAGTTACAGGGTGTGCGTCTGAGGCTTGTGTACATTGAGCGCATCCGGCTGTCTCGGATTAGTCTTGGTTAGTTCGTTAAATAAAAGCGTCGATGGTTAATGCAGGAGATAGGCATCGTGTCGTTCGCGTTTGGTAGAAAAGTTGGCTCCCACCGTGTTTAGCGTTCGAGCCGATGATATCGCTCAGGCAATTAATTGCAAAATGCATATTGCGATCGCGCATTGATTATGCATACAGGAGTTCAAAGTCCCGCTTCGAACCTCCCAGAGAAGACGATCGTTGCTCCTGCTCTATTCTTAATTATTAATTTAAAGACCTTGTTTGAAAAAAATGTATGATTTTTTTATTATTTCCCTAATGAATATTGAAATGTGTGCTGATTGAAAGGTACAAAATGTTAATTTAGTCTGTATTGATTGAAACTTCATAATAAAAATAATAATAATAAGGGAGAAATTGGAAAATTTTTTAATCAATATTATATAAAATGACGCAGCGTTTGCGTCCCCGGACGACGCACGAATTGCGTCAATGATTTTTAACATATCGAAGGGTTTCATTTGAAATTTCTCTGAATAAGATGGAAAAGTTTTGAACGGCGGTGTACAGTTTGATTGTGCCAGTGCCGTCGGTGTACGGTGAACGCGAGACGCGATTGTGTGAGCAAGCGGAACATGTCCTTGACTGCACAAGTCCGCTATGTCCTACACACCCACCTAGCAGGCACCGTGAGCCGGAGCGGAGCGAAGAGGAACGCGCACCACCGCTTGGCTCGCGGGATCGGTACGTGTTCGCCGAGTCTCGATCGAAAACGAGCAAGAGAAAATGAGGGAAGGGAGAGGGGGAGAGAAAGGGACAATCGTGGCGGGAGCAACCGGAGACGATCTTAACGAGCTGGTACCAAGAGTAAAGGCAACCCCGACCTTCCGATCCCGTTTTCTTACCCTCGAAACTCGTCCAATATATGTTATTAACTCTCCAACAGGACTCGACGATCTTTTCCAATACATACTAACACTATGCT
>NW_017180453.1:30277-31333 GCF_001652005.2 Ceratina calcarata
CACCATAAATGTCTTGTTCTCCGGAAAAATCAGCAATCTATTGATAAGATCGAATCGAACGATGATAACAATAGCTGTAAGAATTATGTAATACGGTCCTTTACCGCGTGACGAGAAGCATCGTACATACGACACGATTTTCGCAATAAAAAATTGCCTGTTAAATATGGATGAGGCGATTATTTCATCAAGATTGCGGTTCACGCGCGACACACTTGTGATTCATCGACTCAAATGTCGCGTGTTCGAATTCTTCTCGTATCACAAGGCGATCGTTTACCGTCGTACGATTTAATGTGTCACGTTCGAGATCCAATCGGTTCAATGCCTAGTTCAAGTTAATACAGATCGGAATACTCAGACTATCTCACAAGCATTGCGATCACTATAAATCAATAAAGGAATGTTCGAAGTGTGAAGGTGAACCAATAGAAACTTGTTCCTTCATTTTGTTACATATTTAATACAATAAGATATTATTTATTGAGTGGACAACGTGGACATGTCCCTTGTCATACTATACACAAGATGAAGTGAATATGATATGGAAGTAAAAGAAATGCATCTGACACGTTGAGCACTTTTGAAAGATTTTCATGAAAGGTTGTTGAGAAATGAAAAATGTTGGGCGTGTGATTAGTGGCAATAGAGTTTCCTAGTCACGACGTAACAGTAGATGGGAAGGTGGGTTCGCGAGGAAAGAACGGCTGGTTGGAAGTAGAGGAGGAGGCAGAAAGGAGAGAGGGCCACTGTCACTGCCAGGGTTACGGTGAGGTAATATCAGATTCCATGCCACGAGGCAGTCGGACGCCATCTTGGTGTACGCTGTTCTCCAACGCGACTACGTCTTTCTTCCACCCAGATTCCTTTCGATTCGTTCACCACGATTCGAATTACACAATTCCACCTCCGGTCCAATTTATCGCACGTGAAAAACAGGAGAAAAATCAACTTGTCTATGCACACATTAATTCATGAGTCTTAATCATATAATAAAATGTTTAACTAAATGAATTGATAAGAAACAAGCAAAAAGTGAATTTATCTGTGTGCACA
>NW_017180454.1:0-564 GCF_001652005.2 Ceratina calcarata
GGAAAGGGGAACAATTTAACAAATAAAAGTATCATTATGCTTTATCAGAACTAATGTTTATTACAAAATATAAGTGCTGTAATAATAGGATGTGTGTTAACACGCAACGCGAAAAACGAATTTTAGCTTGGGTCTCAGACTCTCACGGGTCTCTTTCGATTGAACGGGTCGAATTTTCGCCACCACCATCTAAAAGTTGGCTCCTCTAATGAGTGGGGTCGCTTAAATTCATTTAACCAGAGGAGGGAAACTCGAATCCCGTGCCGTTCTGTCCGCCTCGTTGGCAAGTAGTTTTAATGCACCTACCTAAATTGTTCGCGGTAGATACTTAAACTGCGTTTTGAACTGACTATAGCAATTCGCTCAGCAGATATTGTTTAATACACAGCTTGATTAGATTTTTTTCGATTAATTCTTTATAGTACATTAATTTATTTAGTTTATGCGATTATTCATTCGTTCGTTCGTTCAATCTCCTGTTCTATCATTTACTTAATTTTTTATTTCTTCATGTACTCGATCATTTATTTCTTAATTTACTCAGTGATTTATTCAATCGTATAC
>NW_017180455.1:0-564 GCF_001652005.2 Ceratina calcarata
ATCAACAGAACTCCCTTAAGGAGTTGATTACGTAATATCTGAAGCAAAAATCTCTGGAACACCTCTTCATATTAAAGAAATATTAACAAAGGTAAAAACCCATTTTCACTCTTTTTAAACGCTTTCTCTTTACATGATAGTAATATTTTGCATAAAAATCTGGTCTTATATCGTTTTATTTATAGAAGAAAGAGCATACGAATTGTTATCAATTGAGAGAAGAAAATGTCGACTTACTTCATCTCAGGATTTTTTAGCCATTCTTGATATATTTTCTCAGCATAGGATGTGCACTTCTCGACGCCAGCTTCGCAAGCCCATTTCATTGCGTTTATTCTGAGCATTTTTACGAGATCGCTCTCATTCTCCTTTGGTTCATAACCCACGTCCTCTGTCAAAGCCCTCGTCAGGTATGTCACGAAACGCTACAAATTTCAGTATTTCATACATTCTCGAGTTATCCTTCTTATATTGTATCATAATCTGTGTTAACACTAGATTGCCCAAGTAAGTAATTTTGACTGGTTTTGGGCAAATGTACAAATAATAATGCATAAATTATTT
>NW_017180456.1:0-564 GCF_001652005.2 Ceratina calcarata
TGGCCAGAAAATGTCTTATGAAATCTGGTTGCGAATACTGTTCGAAATCCTTAATTAATGAACATCGTGATATCGTTACTGATAGGCAAATATTAACGTTATTCAGAGCGTATAAAACGAATGATGATGATTCATTCGGACACTTGTGTCTTCCAACAGAATGAATTTTCATTCGTTTTTAAAATAATGAACGCAATATTTAATGCGCGTTGTCCTCACATTCGAGGACTGTATGGAATACAGGATATTTTATATCCCTTAATAGGGGCCGGTGTGAACATAAAATCTCCTGATTGGTTCCAGCACGAAATTTGTAGTTTCCATCGCAAGGATATTGCATACACGTTCATGAGAACGAAAGTTCATAAAGATGTTCGTTGGTTAGGAGATGAAATAAAAAAACAAGTATTCTCCAAAAGCTGTACAAAATTTCCTTAAGACCAAAACCTGTACAAAAATTAAGAAATCTACAAGGTACATGAGATACTTGCAAAATAAAGTCAGAGGCAATTTAACGTGAGCTGACAGTTTGCATGAAATATAGTCAGAGGCGATTTAACGTGA
>NW_017180457.1:0-564 GCF_001652005.2 Ceratina calcarata
TAATTCTGATTACAAAAAAAAATTACTAATCATGAATTTATTGTTAAAAAATGATAGTTACTTCGGAACGTATTCTAGAATTATGGAACGCTGGATTTACCGAGTTACGTGCAGCGTAACTGTAATTACAGTATAAAAAGGCGCGTCACGAAAACAATGCCAGCGATCACGCGGATCCTCGTAGATCGACCTTTCAACACGCATATCGAATCGGTAATGCGATCGCCGTATCGGAATCAGGGACCGTTAACGTCGGTAGTGGCCGTCTGCCTACTAAATTTATTCTAAAACACAGCTCGGGTCAGTGTGCCACGATTTTTGTGCAACAGGTGTACACGAGTCACGATGATTCCACGGAAAACCGATGTGCTTCCATTAAATAAACAGCAAGAAGAATCAACGATTGTCATATAAAAAATTGTTAAAATACGAGTCCATTAATTGAATTCTCACATGAAATTATTCAACATTGCATTTAGTATCTCTAATGCAAATGTTTCTGTCTGTAACAACGTAGAAATGACTATGATTTAATGTTTATACGTAAACAGTATGCAAATGTTT
>NW_017180458.1:0-565 GCF_001652005.2 Ceratina calcarata
AGGTGAGGTGGACACATTCCTGCAAGTACATAATTCACAATCCTTTAGGTGAGGTGAATCCATTAATCAAGGTCGAGGTAAGGTGCATACCTTTGGTTAGGCTTAAAAGTGAGGAAGCCACTGTCTCAATTTCTTCACGATTCTTTTAGGTGAGGTGAACCCCATTCACCAAGATGTTAAGTTCAGGTGCACACCCTTGGTTAGGCTTAAAAGGGAAGAGGATGCCATTGTCTCGATTTCTCCACGATCCTTTAGGTGAGGTAAAATCACTGACCAGGGTCAAGGTCAGGTGCGCGCCTTTGGTCAGGCTTGAAAGGAGGAAGCCACTGTTTGAATTTCTCCACAATCCTTTAGGTGAGGTAAAACCCATTCACCAAGATGTTAAGGTCAGGTGCACGCCTTTGGTTAGGCTTAAAAGGAAGAAGCCNAATAAATTATCGTTTTAACTGTTAGGTGAGGTGAACACATTCCTGCAAATACATAGTTCACAATCCTTTGGGTGAGGTAAATCCATTAATCGAGGTCGAGGTAAGGTGCATACCTTTGGTTAGGCTTAAAAGGAAGA
>NW_017180459.1:0-564 GCF_001652005.2 Ceratina calcarata
AAAGTCTCGGTCTACGGAATAGTGTATAAGCGATATTACTTATATTTCCAGTGAAGAAGGTTTTGTAGACACCCAATATATGACGAGTATATGACAGTTATAGTGTATGCTTATCTGCAATTCAATGGGGCAATGCCTCCGCTCAAACAGGCCAACCGAAGTCCCCGGCTTTTTCAGGTAAGGAGTTTCGCGCGTCAGAAGGAGTAACCGTCGAAGAATATTTCAAACATTTTGACTGGGCCCTGCAGTTGAGCAAAATTCTTGCCACACAACACGCTAATTACACAAGAGTTTATACGGGGAGTGAATTGAATAATGCATTAAAGTTCTTATTGTTAGTGAGTCCCCGTAATCCTAAGGATATAAACTTGGAACAAATACGCACACCGCTCATTGCACATTTCGATAGCACCAAAAACAAGTGCGCAGAAAGTGTACAATTCCGCCTGATAAAACAGAATAAAGGGGAATCCGTTGCTAATTATAGTTTACGTCTGCGGCAAGGAGCGACGTATTGTGACCAGGGATACCGTATTGAGCGATTTTTCTCGCTACCCTTTTTCG
>NW_017180460.1:0-564 GCF_001652005.2 Ceratina calcarata
ATGTCAGAATCTAAATCAGAAGTCACTAGGACATTTTGGCGATGGCACTGAAGAGAGCATGACAAAAGCGCAAGAGGGGAATAATGGTGGGGAACATAAAAAGAGGGGAAATCGTCGTGAAGGATTTTTTTGTGGCAGATCTATCGATGATTCAGTCGTTCCTGTTTCGGTTGACGCTTCCGATCTGAGCATACATCACCCTATCCGCGATCTAACCGCGTGTCATTCTATCCGCGCCGCGGGGCGGAACGATAGAATCTTGGGAACCGCTCGCGTAGCTCGTAAAACGATACGTGTAATTCGGCGGAGCCGAGTCCGCCTGCAAGGCGGTTTACGACACAGTCGAAACGATCTCGGATGCGCGGTTTCGCTAGGAACGTCGACGCTATGAGAGCCGCGCGATTTACGAGTTCGCCAATAGGCATCGATCGCGATTTCTGAGATTCGTTCCGCCGATACCGCTCGCAGGTATCAATTTTCGCGCGTCCGACGATTACTCTTCCCGATGGGTTCCGCTCCTCTTTTTCACGGGCTGAGAGTTTAGTTTATACTCGTAGTGTCGCC
>NW_017180461.1:0-564 GCF_001652005.2 Ceratina calcarata
CGAATTTTATCAATTTTTATTCAATATTAGTTGTGAATAGAATAATTTGATTAAAATCGCCTAACATCTTGTGGAACATTACTAAATGAGAAAAACTCCTTTTACAGAAATGTCGAGCATCTGCTTTGTACATCTTCTCTCTCTATCATACTTGTGATATTTTTTTATTAAAATGACACCAAACATGATAATTTCTTCGATAAATGAGAAGTTGCGACTGGTTGCGACCGAGAAGTCACACTTATCGTGTAGGTACTAAATTCTAACCAAACCAACCAAATTTCTAATTTACCAAAAGCTCGAATGTAGGAAGAAGAAGAGAGATTATTTGATCGAACAGAAAATAAAAGCCTATAATCGAAATACAGTATTATAAAAACGCAGCTACGAAACTTCTTTGATTATTACTTTCGTCCAATTAAAATTGTTTAATCATATTCATGAGATTCTTCTGATTAAAATGGCACGAAACATGATATCATTTTTATACTAAATTACTAAACAGATTTTATCCTAGACACTGAAATATACAAATATGTAACACATTTACACACAGTATCATAA
>NW_017180462.1:0-564 GCF_001652005.2 Ceratina calcarata
CGAAAAAGGGTAGCGAGAAAAATCGCTCAATACGGTATCCCTGGTCACAATACGTAGCTCCTTGCCGCAGACGTAAACTATAATTAGCAACGGATTCCCCTTTATTCTGTTTTACCAGGCGGAATTGTACACTTTCTGCGTACTTGTTTTTGGTGCTATCGAAATGTGCAATGAGCGGTGTGCGTATTTGTTCCAAGTTTATATCCTTGGGATTACGGGGACTCACTAACAATAAGAACTTTAATGCATTATTCAATTCACTCCCCGTATAAACTCTTGCGTAATTAGCGTGTTGTGCGGCAAGAATTTTGCTCAACTGCAGGGCCCAGTCAAAACGTTTGAAATATTCTTCGACGGTTACTCCTTCTGACGCGCGAAACTCCTTACCTGAAAAAGCCGGGGACTTCGGTTGGCCTGTTTGAGCGGAGGCATTGCCCCATTGAATTGCAGATAAGCATACACTATAACTGTCATCTACTCGTCATATATTGGGTGTCTACAAAATCTTTTTCACTGGAAATATAAGTAATATCGCTTATACACTATTCCGTAGACCGAGACTTT
>NW_017180463.1:0-564 GCF_001652005.2 Ceratina calcarata
TAATTCATATAGGTTGGATGTTTCAAAAATATATAGATGATAAGGAAGATCTCGTTATCAGCGTCACCAGAACGGGACAGGAAACATATCTACCGGATGAGATTACCATTATAGGGAAGGAAGGCGGCGCCCTAGTGGTAATAGACAAGGAAGAAGATCTCAAATGGATAAAGGCGGCTGCGCAAAGGACAAGATTAAGGGACATAACAGGCATGGCTATTTTTCACGAAAACCTACTGGGAGAGAGGTGGTCCCTCATGGCATGGACCGGTAACAAATACTACAACATCAACAGAGTGGTAACAGATCTCGGCATCTACTAACCTCACTTGGATACAAGTTCGTGGTGGTTGAGGGAGTGTGAGATAAGAGAGGACGGTGGCTGGTACGTTAAAATAAACATAGACAAGGACTCAGTAGACAGGATAGTTAAAGCTGGAATCTATAACTTCAAAATCGACAAAGACGAGTAATGGAAATTGAACACGATATTAATCGAAGAAGATGAAGAAGAAAAACCGTGGGCGAAAGAGACAATAGGGGAGAAGGAAATCAGCAAAAAGA
>NW_017180464.1:0-565 GCF_001652005.2 Ceratina calcarata
ATCTCATACATACTTTTCGCTTTTTTAACAAATACTTCATCATATGCTCTTTACGAGTTCAAAACAACTCTACAGTATATAAAGCATAAAATCATTTGTATTTCATACTTCATTAAAGAAAACATTAACGATTTTTACGAATTGTAGATGGTTAGGACTGAGATTCAAACAAACGAATGAACTCCTTGAAGCTCTACTCTTGGAGAATCATCGAACAAGAACGGAACCTAACAAAAATATTCTGACTGGATTGAAGAATAATTTCGAGAATAGAGATCATTTAGATAAACTGTTATCCGAGCGTTATTTTCGCACTTCACGAATATTTCCAGCAATCAATACTTCGAGCTTGAAACAAGATTCCACGAATGAAGTGTACCTATTGTATCGACTNGCGGAACCTAACAAAAATATTCTGACCGGATCGAAGAATAATTTCCAGAATAGAGATCATTTAAATAATCTGTTATCCGAACGTTATTTTCGCGCTTCACGAATATTTCCAGCAAGCAATACTTCGAGCTTGAAACAAGATTCCACGAATGAAGTGTACCTATTGTATCGA
>NW_017180465.1:0-564 GCF_001652005.2 Ceratina calcarata
ATATTATATGATACTTATTATTAAAAGTATAAAGAAATGGATTCACTTTCATATACGATTTTTATATACCTAATAATAATTCTTTTTATCGTTCACTATAAACGTATGTAAAAGTTATATGTATGTATTTGAAGTAAATGTCATGCTCGCAAATTTCAAAAACTCTGGAAACCTTTACCTACCGACTTCTGAAACCAGCAATTTTGAACAGTTTTTCGTTACTTTGGCAACGAACCGCCATTATTTACCTAAATGCTTCCTGGTGAAACTAAAAAACCGTGCATTAATATAATTTATGTGCCAATAAATTAGCCTCATCGTTGGAATAGCTTCGAACGAAAAAGAGAGACGATTTTTCCTCTACTTATGTGAAATTTTTATTTTACACATACACACAGTTCACAGGTTGACTCAGTAAGAAATATTTAAAATTATTAACTAGCCATTGATTAGCAAAAATACATTCTGACTCGTCAAAATATATTCATTTAAGTAAATCATGCATAGCATGTTTCGATAAGAAATGAAACGCTCAAAATGTAATATTTTTCACTGGCTCGCTTA
>NW_017180466.1:0-564 GCF_001652005.2 Ceratina calcarata
CGCATTGCTTAACTATGTACATATGAATGTCAACTACTGCTGTAAAAATTCAACTGTTCGAATAACTCGGATAAAATCGAATGCGGATTTGGGATACAGACAGTACGGATAGTTTCTGTATTCGGATATTGGAAGACATAGTTTTCTTTTTACCTTTTTCTCGACAGCAACAAAAGCGCGTCGCGTAGTTCGAATAATACGATGTGGCAAGAAATACGCCTTCAAATATACATACTAGTATCTGAACTATCGGTATTAGCTGGATTTCAAATTCGAATTTTACTGTTATCTGAATATTTGAATATTCGAAATTACCTTAATAATCACTACTATCTATTAATAGTAAATTTAATATAACAAGTTTAACGAAGCACAAATTCTATTAATAATTAACTTACCATTAATAACACCGGATTTAGCATCTGCAGAAATATAGTGGTTTTTAAATTGAAAACCACATTTTACGCGTGGCCTCCTAAAATTTATTTGTAATTAAGACTTGCCAATTGCCAGGTTGTAAAACTTTGCGCAAGCGATAATATGCCTTTCCTCTATTATTTATTC
>NW_017180467.1:0-564 GCF_001652005.2 Ceratina calcarata
ACACATAAGAATAAACATGGACAGTGTGAGCGGGCCGAAAATCGACGGGACGGTAAAAAGAGAAAGATGGTAAATAGTGACAAACTCAAAATTCGACAAATTGAAGCCATTCATTACCTCTATTTCTCTCCCTACTCACGATTTGAAGGATGTCGAGCATGATCAGAGAAAGCCTTGAAACTTTGGAATCTAATTTTTGTACTTCAAACTTCACCGTTCTTCGTGTTACCAAAAGAAACATTGACGATCATTCATCGCTATCGTCGATAGTTTTGAGACAACACTCACCGAAACTGCATTGCACAAGCATGTTTCCAAGTCTTATTACACACTCCGAGTAATTCGAAGCCACGCGCATACAAATTTAAATTTGGAAGCTTCGGCAAATTCAAAACAGAACTGAACCTACCTTCGAGACAATTCCAAGAAAATTGTAACTGGCGGATCGGCCAAGTCACCGATAGGTGCCGTGGTGGTGCCGACCGCTCGATCTCGTGAACGCGGCTTAAGACTAATGGCCTATTCCCATTGCGATTTCCGACGCCGGAATCCGGCTCAGAGCCG
>NW_017180468.1:0-563 GCF_001652005.2 Ceratina calcarata
CTTCAAACTTAATATCATCATCTTTCTATAAAAACGAGTGAATTATTTTATTTTAACTATAGTTAATTTACTGAACAAAATACTGTGAAAAGCAGATAAGACTCACTAAAGAATGAATTACATTACTATCGTTGGGTAAACTTTCAGGTACACTGGGTATATTTTGTTTTAATGGAAAATTATCAATGTTTTTCTTTCTGCTTGCACATTTCCTGGCATTGATGGGTATTGAGTTTATCCCATGTAGTAGCGCTATCAATGTAATTGATACAATGGCTTTCATTGTGCCTAAGCAGGCCTCTTGAACTTAAACACTTCAGAGGAAGCGTTGATCCTCAAGAACTGACATCTTTGATTATAACATCATATATTGTTACCATGTGCATGGTATATTCATCTGTTTATTATACATGATTTAAATACACTCATTACAATATTTAAACAGTTAAGTTTTAAGATAAAGGATACAATCATTTTCTAACAGAAAAAAATTTGAATTTATTACAAACATTGTTTATATACTTTGAAAAATATGAAACAATAATAAAGTACTAATAAATAGA
>NW_017180469.1:0-563 GCF_001652005.2 Ceratina calcarata
TTATTATAATTTAATTATAGCTTACAACAGTGATAGCCAATTCCAATGAAATTTTCAGCATATACTAATCTCTTATAACTGGTCAAAATGTGTTGTTTAAATTATCATTACAAGCTGGGATAAAACAGTTGAGAAACGACTTGCACATTCTTTATATTTTTTATTTTGTTATTTACACATGATGCATACTTGTAACGACTGGGTCAACATAATTAATCGCACTTTTATATAATATATTTTTCTCTCTACACTTACCTTGTATTTGAAAGATATCATGTTTCAAAGTCAACTGTGGCGTATTACACTGACCCCATATTATACACCGGGTGACTCAATGGAAAGTATCATATGCAATAATTCGTTTTTCAATAAATTTAAAAATCTTTAAAAATCTGTTAGGCAATGGACATCATTGAGTAAATATATACTTAAAATATCCAAATATACTTCCTTCAGGTATTAAAATAAAATCAATTTTGAATAATTGTTAGAGACATTTTTTACCTACTTTCATGAATTTGTGTATATTATTTTAATAATTAGTAATAAAGAAAAGTTTTAGA
>NW_017180470.1:0-563 GCF_001652005.2 Ceratina calcarata
TTTAGAGCAATGTAAGGTCGATGAAATGTTTCGTCAATTAGAGTACAGAGAAATGAACGACTGAGTTTTTCAAAGTGTCAATCAAGTCCTATCGTTGGACCGATAAAACTCGAATAAATACTATACTATTGTATTATATAAAATGAATCGAGCGAGAAAGAAACTTTATCTTTAATGCGAGTTCACCGTTCCGGGTACATAACAAGTGGAAAATATTTCAGGGAATTTATTTGGCCGAATTGCGCGCAGTTATGATAAAGTATCATTTATTGCGCGCAAACCGCCGCTACTTTGGTCGAGATTATATCCGCTCTATCGCCGTGAATAATATTTTATCGAATCGTCTGCGACTGCACGAGAATAAATAAATTTTAAACACGGATAATACTTATACGTTGCATGCTTCCCGAGTATATTATATCCACTGCGTCGTCCTTAAAATATCACTTATCTTACTTATTTATATTCTTTTACCCGATACCCATTCGTTTACCACGATAATTTATGAACGGTAACGCAAGATTTGCGATATTTGAAATTCGAACATTGTTAAGAACTGATAG
>NW_017180471.1:0-563 GCF_001652005.2 Ceratina calcarata
TTCCTCTATAAATCTGATTTCAAGATCTTCCTTATCCTCTCGCTCTCCTAAGAGCAGCGCAAGTCCAGATTAGAGTTTTTCCAAAATTAAAAAAAAAAAGAAAGTTTATTAATACAACAAACCCCTTGTATTACCTCAACCAGTGTAACTCCACAACAAGAATTTTATCCTACATTGGTAAGATTATACACACCGTCGACACAGGAGTATCACTTCACCCTACTATCAATAATTATCCTTCCCCACTTACCCTGCACCGATATATTCTCTTTTTTATAAACCACCCCAAACACCAACCAACCACCAGTACGGCAAGCACAGACGATAATACAGAGAACCAAAAAAGAAGGAACTCCTCCCTCAACAATCGTCGTACAAAAAGAAAACTACCCTGCCACCTCCTGTCACGGCACAACCCTGTTCATTCGAGCTCGTACCAAATCAAGTTCATATATCGACTGTCCAAACTTACACCCTTTTTCCAGAAACCTCACCAACTGAAGCTATTTCTCTCCTTATCCAATTAGACTTAATTTATGCTCTACCTCAATGACCTTAATAAC
>NW_017180472.1:0-563 GCF_001652005.2 Ceratina calcarata
ATTCGATGAAATGCTCGAGTTAATCCAGTGTTACAAATATATCTTCTCTCCTTCTTATCAGAATCACGTAGCAATTTTACTCCTAGATTAACGCTCCTTATCACGGAAAACAATTCAAACGTGTCGGACGACCGTCGTATCGCCTCGACGCGGCTAGTTTCCGCCGTTGACTTCGAACGTCGTAACTGTGCCAGAGCACATGGTGCTTCAGATAACCCTGAAGGCTATGATCCGCGATCAGACATTATTCATAAATCAAACAATTTTCCTTCGAGCTTAACAAACTTAAATCTCTGAGATATTCTAGATACGTACGTACTTATTATCGCGAGCTGATTTTCATTCAGAGATCCGCGTGATTTAATCCGCGTCCGACGGAAATAAAGAGGCTGTTACGAAAAAAGATGAAACTGAGTCTTCCTAATTTAGATTCATGCGTACTTATTTAGATCGTATACAATTTCTTTGAAACTTCAATTCAATAAATTGTTCGGTATAAAAGGTCGACTTTTAAAATTATGATGGATAAAAAAATAATAAAAATACAAAAGAATTAAATTCTG
>NW_017180473.1:0-563 GCF_001652005.2 Ceratina calcarata
GAGTAAAGTCGTTAAAGCACGAATAAATTAATATAATTAATTCATATATAACGTATTTTAGTAAAATCAGCAAACAAAAAGTTATTATATATGCTACTTCTTATTGACATATGAAATATATGTATATAAGGGTTACAAAATTACGTTTACCGAATCTTGAAACTTTGGATCATTCAGATTTTTCTTCAACTTGAATTGCACGTTGCTTGAGATATTAAACCGGCGAAGTCGGGCATGCAAAGATATCCGGTCTACCCTCAAACGTCGTTACGAACTCGAACGAAGTTGGACTAAACGACGCAATTTGCATTACGATCGACTATTTAAGCAAATCGAGTACTCGCATTGAACAAAAATACGTACTCAGCCTCAATGAAACAATTTGCAAGGTAAACGTTGCTGTAGACATACTTAATTCCAGAATGGATCCTGTTCCGTTAATCTCTTATTCTTATCTGCTTATCTCTCGTCCTTATGTTAATCTTACAGACTTTTATACAAAACTTTACTGGTGTCAATCGAAAGGAATGAAATATTAACTTTAAGTATACAAAGTTATAAAA
>NW_017180474.1:0-1318 GCF_001652005.2 Ceratina calcarata
GATTTCGATTTTGAACAATTATCAGGGATTACTTTGGCAGAGCCACAGTTTTTGATTTCTAGGCGCTGACGTATACGGGCAGTTGCTACGACCGGGTTTAAGACGTTTTTCCGGCTCTCAACTCGTCGCTCAAAATACGGCTTTCGGCTGGGTCGTTTCAGGTGTAGTACAATCGGAGGTTTCACGGCGGGCGGAGCAGTCCGAATCGTCTACCCCTTTGCAGGTTTTGCATTGCGCTTCAGTGCACGATCTAGATCGAACTTTGCAGCGGTTCTGGGAACTAGAAGAGCTGCCTGCAACTTCTTCTAAAATGAAGCCCGAGGACGAGGAGTGCGAGAGGATTTTTAGGGAGACTCATCGCCGTGATTTGCAGGGTCGTTATGAGGTCCGTTTGCCGTTAAAACCGAATCTGCCGCTTGTTGGAGACGAGACTCGTAGAATGGCTCTTGGGTCTCTCAGGCATATGCATCGCCGCTTTGCTCGTGACCCGAAGTTAGCTCAGGGTTATCGTGAGTTCATGCGAACCTACGAGGAGCTAGGACATATGACTCCGATTCCATCTTCGGAGATACCACAGTCCAAGGTTTGGTATGTGCCGCATCATTCGGTTATTCAAGGGACCCCAGACACGTGGAAGCTAAGGGTAGTGTTTGATGCATCAAGGCGAACTCGTGAGGGCCACTTCCTCAATAATTTCCTGTTGACAGGCCCCCCTTTGCAAAGGGATCTTTCGTTGGTGTTATTAAATTGGCGTAGATATTTGTTTGCATTCACAGCAGATATCGTGAAAATGTTCCGCCAGATTCGAGTCCACCGGGATGATCAGGACTACCAGCGGATAGTATGGGCCCCGGATGCAGATTCTTCCCCGGTAGAGTACCGACTGTCCACGGTCACATACGGGACAGCGTGCGCTCCGTTTTTGGCCATTCGTACGCTTCTGCAGTTAGCTGAGGACGAAGGGACGACCTTTCCCCTAGGCGCTCAGTGTCTGAATTCTGAGACATACGTGGATGACACGTTCGCCGGTGCGGATGATCTAATCACGGCTATACAGAAAAGGGATGAATTGGTGAAGATTCTAAGTTCTGCAGGCATTTCTCTTGACAAATGGGCCGCCAATTATGTCGAGCTGCTTCCTCCGAAGGCTGAGCAGAGTGTGATTAAAAATATCGAGGTAGACAGGGCAGTTAAAACTCTTGGTGTTCAGTGGAGTCCGGTGCAGGACCAGTTTCGGTTTAATGTCATCGATCTTGCTGAGTTTTCGTCTGCTTCGACCAAGAGAACCATCCTCTCGAACATTGCTCGCTTATTCGAC
>NW_017180474.1:1681-2237 GCF_001652005.2 Ceratina calcarata
AGATTATACCGGGCCTGTTCAGGAGCGCACGACCAAGGGCCGAGGGCATCGTTCGTACAAGGGCTACATAGTCGTCTTTGTTAGTTTCGCTACTCGAGCGATTCATTTGGAGCTTAGTGATCTAACTACAGTCTCGTTTATTGCTGCCTATCGTCGCTTTGTTGGTAGACGAGAACTTTGTTCGAAACTTTATAGCGACAACGCTACCAATTTTCATTGGGCTGACATCGAACTGAAGGCGATGTTTCAGCGGGCGTCGGAGTTTTACCGAAACGTCGCTTCGGTTCTTGCTAACGATGGGACTGACTGGGTCTTCATTCCTCCGAGCGCTCCCCACAGTCGATGAAACACCATTTAAAGCGGGTGGTAGGAGAGCATACTCTCACATTCGAAGAACTGTCCACGGTTCTCGTTGAGATTGAAGCTTGCTTGAATTCGCGGCCGCTCAGTGCCTTGAATTCGGATCCGGACGATCTGCAAGCTCTGACGCCGTTTCATTTTTTGACGGGAAGTTCTTCTGCGTTGTTGCCGGATGCTGATCCCCTCAACGTTCCCG
>NW_017180475.1:0-563 GCF_001652005.2 Ceratina calcarata
ATTTGCAACGGACACGAGAGAGCTTCTTCTCTCTCCGGGGATGGCTGCCGCCGCATGCCACGAATTATTAAAGAGTCTCGCAATTAATGGCCACTCCGACAGTTGGTTAATCGCGGCGAGCGCGTCTGGGGATTAAATCTCTGAAGATGGCGCGAAACCGTGAAAGACAATGACTTGTCAGACATTTCCGTTTGCGATTAAATTTGTACGTTTCTCACCACAAACCGGGAATTAAATGAAATTTGCAACTTGCACTCCGAGAGATCAGACACAATCAATTAAAAATGTATCTATGTAATATAAACTCTCCATGTGACTCTACTAAATTCTATTTAACATCACATAGAGACATTTTTAATTTGATCTCTTGCACTGCAAGTTACAAATTTCATCTCAATGTAGAATAATATAAAAAAGCTGGAGAAATCCTAGAAGTAGGAACACTAATTAACAAAGTGTTTTAGGCTATCGTAAACAAATACAAAGTTGTGTCTGTAAAATAGATGTTCTATTGCATTAACACTTTAACTCTTCGCATGAACGATCATATATCGCTGCAAATT
>NW_017180476.1:0-563 GCF_001652005.2 Ceratina calcarata
CTGTATAGCCAATACATCCTTAAATGAAAGAAAAGAAACGATTCTCATTTCATCGTTTATCTTAAATCTGCCAATTTTTATATTTATTAAAATATCGTAATATTCATACTCCTGTAATGTCTTGTTCGATTCAACGTTTTAAAACATGTAAGGCTTATGAAAGCTGTACGAAATGGAATGGTGGATGGGGCTATTACTCACGTTGTTTTGAAGGTCCGGATTGCAACCCGCCAGCAGGAGCTCGCGGCAGCTTTGGTTGTGGCCGTTTTGGCAGGCAAGGTGGAGCGGCGCAAATCCGGCCAGATTCCTCGCATGTAGGGGTGCTCGCTGAGTCCCAAGAGCCTTCGCCAGAGCGGCCACCGTCCTGCTATATCCGCGCCAGGACGCTTCATGCAATGCTGAATTTCCATGCTGAAACACAAGTCGATCGTCAACTCCCATAAGATTGCCATACTTTAGTAACCTCTGCTTCTATCAATACAACAATGATTGTCTGGCGTGACTTGTCTTTATCGATCAACTCTGTACAGTTAAGAGACTCCGACAACTGATTAAACTACTCG
>NW_017180477.1:0-563 GCF_001652005.2 Ceratina calcarata
GCTATCATCTCTACCCTAGCACGTAAATTTTCTCAAGAGTATCAATGGATTGGCGTTGATTGTCCAGCAGGAGGGCACGTACCCTTTAACGAGGCGCTATTCGTCTTCTCCAACTGAAACCGCGACAAGGTCAAGGCGCTCTGCTGGGATAAACTGCCTTTTACCTCTGCTACAAACGTCTAGAGAAAGATTTTTTCCGTTGGCCAAGGTGGGAAATAGGCAGTGCAACTTGCTGCAGAGCAGTGGCGCGGGTTACTCGACGGCGTTGACCTGGAAAAGATACGCCTACATCGCCCCTTAGTTGCAGTGTAGCCGGTTAAATTTTACGCACTTTTCAGTAAATTATTATCAAATCTAGTGTATCAAGTCATCAGGCAACGCTTTTGTCTGATGCTTCATTCTCCACCTGCCCACCGTCTTTGAACGGCATTGTTGTTGACCATCAGAGTCAACAGCTCAAACCTCGTCAGTCGATTCCAGCCCTTTTGAGCTGACTGGAGTAGCTTGAATAGCATCGCCAGGGTCGGCGCCCTCGAGCAGCAGTTCTTAGTTCTTAGTTCTTA
>NW_017180478.1:0-563 GCF_001652005.2 Ceratina calcarata
TGGCATGGGAAGGCTTGAATGACCGTTACAGTAGTAACCGGGCACTCATAAGTGCACAGCTCAAAAAAGCCTTGGCATTACACGACCTGGCTAAAACTTCAGCCGACATAACTCATATGTTAGATACTTTTTCAGAAGTCACCAAGACCATTCAGAATCTAGGCATCACCGACATTTGGGACTGCTTTTTAGTGCACCTTGCCACCAGCAGACTTCCCAAAAATACTCATGAGGCTTGGGAGCTCTCACTGGGCAACGCCAAGGAATATCCAACGTAAGCCCAACTCGAATCATCCTTGAGGAATAAGGCTCAGGCTCTCAAGCACGTGGAGACCACGGAGGCCAATCATCAACCAAATCAAGCAGCGGAGCGACTCAGAAGCAGCCCAGGGCATAG
Source organism: Ceratina calcarata (assembly GCF_001652005.2). Taxonomy (NCBI): domain Eukaryota; kingdom Metazoa; phylum Arthropoda; class Insecta; order Hymenoptera; family Apidae; genus Ceratina; species Ceratina calcarata. Next base: position 398 of record NW_017180478.1, read on the forward strand.
TCTCATCAGGCCTCCCAATCAACAGCATCCTCAAGCTTCTCATTCCAATGTGATTGTTGCAGAGGCAATCACTTTGTGGTCATGTGTCCGCGATTCCGCAATTTATCGGTCTCAGATCGCCGAGCCATTGTGGAGCGCAAGGCACTTTGTTTCAATTGTTGCGGGC
>NW_017180479.1:0-563 GCF_001652005.2 Ceratina calcarata
CGAAAACGGAGCGAAGTGCCGATCGAGCGTTTTCGCGTCCCGTGTAAGAAAAATATACGATCTAGTTGTTACAATCTTTTAACTGTTGAATTTTTGCAGTAGATGGTAAGTGTCTTAACGTATACCTTATATAAACTACACGATAATATATTCTATATTAATGTTTCTTAGATTTACGTGCGAACCGATCGTCCGGTGGCTTTCGTCGGACCTCGTCCGCGTCGAACGCTCTTTAACGACGGAGGGTGAATCGTTCTGAATACGGTTCCAACGATTCCACTGTGAAAATCCGAACTGGTGCGACTGAACAATTTTCGAGCGCGGTCCAATCTCGCGTGCCAGCGAAACAGACGATGTCCTATGAAAAGCCGTCGGATCGATCGATTCTGGATACCTTCGAGGAATTGACGCCTAACTGATAACACGCTACATATGATATTAGATTTTTCGACGAATCTCCAATGTTCGGAAACAATCGGGCTTCATGATTTCAATTTGAGAAAGACGATTATCTGAAACGAAGCTAATCCACGAGAGACGGGTGTTTGAATTTGTCGAAGGAC
>NW_017180480.1:0-563 GCF_001652005.2 Ceratina calcarata
AAGCGAGAAAGAGACCGAGCACAGCGGCAAATAAAGCGAGAGGGGAAAAGAAACCACCAATTTCCCATTTTCCGGTGGATTAATTAGAATATCCCCCACTTCAACTGCCGTTTTCGCGTCTAATTGCTCGAGCACATGCCCATAACGCGTTGCGTCCTGTGTAATTCCCCGCAAGGCAAATTGCCATTCGAGCAACGCGAACCATAACGTTGGGCGATCTGGCGAACATTTGGAAATCCTCAGACTTACAGCGTTTGTTTCTTGAAGAACCTCTTCCTCTGGAGCTGCCTTCTGTTCTTCAGATATTATTTTTCCACTTTTTTTGAAAATCGTCGGGGTCACCAAATGTGGAGTCTGGATATAATAACAATGTACGTGTGCTAATGTCGAAGGCTTTATTCCAACTGTCCGCGCAATGTGACAGCGATGCCAGGCAGTGTGGCCAGGTTGAGGACGGGAGCCACCGAGAACTGTCACCACTATCGCACTGTATCCGTGTGCTCCGAGTTCGGCTCAACTTCGGCTCAGTAGAGAGAGAAAGCGAAACATCAGTCCGTCGCTCT
>NW_017180481.1:0-563 GCF_001652005.2 Ceratina calcarata
CTCGTCGATCACACGACAACGCACGGTCCTCGTCAAGGAGGATCGAGATATCTCATCAATCCCTGCGGCCGTGCGAGCCGTGTCTCCTTACGAGTAACGAGCGACGCCACACGCGGTAAACGCGAAACGGTAAACGATCGCACACGCGCGACTCACATCCTTTTCTCTCTCTCCTCCGTTCTTGCATCTCTTCTCTCGAGACTCGTGCCGTGTTCTCCACGCGCACAGTTCTCCCTTCCTTCGTTCTCTGTTTCACGTCCCTCTCGAAGCTTCGCTTTCGTTTCGTTTCAAACGACGTCGGGGGCGCGGTACGTACCGAGAGCGGCAGGCCGCGTGTCCGCTTCGATTCGATCGGACAATACACACCAACCACACAACACGATTCGATTCGATTCGAATTCGTGCATGGTAGCGGCGGCGGTGACTCAGCTGCTACCGTGCGTGCGAGACGATCTAAACCGTAAGAGAAAAATAAAACAGAGCGAAACATCGATTCGATGTGCGTATGCACGAAGCGGTGCGCCGTTTCTCACCGTGGGACGGTCGCTGTTACGCCGTAGCTA
>NW_017180482.1:0-563 GCF_001652005.2 Ceratina calcarata
AGATAAGCGATATATTTGAGGTGGTCAAGTTAGGTGGAATACCCTGTATATATTTTTATGTTCAGGAAATATTTGTACCTACTGGGGCGGTAGTACCTATGGTTCAGAGCATAGTACCATCACCTCACACATACACGTCGAACCGCTGTTGATACCAAGAACATGTGGTAGCCCGCCAATGTACCGATGAGAGCCCTGGTTGATAGAATCTTCAGCTCGTTCCGCTTGATGATTCCTAAGTCCACCAGTCCGTCAGCCGATCGCGCGGTCCACACTCCCCTCCAGGATAGCGTCACCGAGTGATGGTGGATGTCCGTACTCACCTCCTTCGCCCTGATGTTGTCCGTCAGGCTTCGGTTCAAGGAGAAGTAGTCCACCTTCCTCGTGTGCGCCCACTTCAGGTCCGTTTGTTCGCTGACCACCTGTGCGTCGATCACCAGAGTTGTCTGCCCCATGGTAGCACGATGTCTGGCTTTCTCACTCCTTCACTCGTTCTGTACTACGGCTCTATCTTCACCACGTATCCCTGTCTTCTCAAGTTCCTGGCCACATAGGAGACAATG
>NW_017180483.1:0-563 GCF_001652005.2 Ceratina calcarata
TCGGTGATTGCAATCGTGCGAATTATTTCGTATCAGAGATCGTATACAAGGGACTCTGCGTCAACGCGATGGCAAATTATTATTTAGCCGAAGGTGCGAGGCCTAAATCGACTAACGACTAACGGAACGAACGAACGCGATGCGGTCAATAAATTTCGGTTTAGCCGGAACGATCTCGTTTCGCAGCCGCGCCGATTGTAAATCGCGCTGCCCACGCCGCTCCTCCTTGCATCATCGATCCTCGGCCGATTAAAGAAACTGCGAACAGATACGATTGAGACGTTTTTATCCCGACAAATCGTTGCTTGATTTCAAAAAATTTTTATCAACTAACGAAAAATTATTCGAAATATATGAATAGTTCATAAATGCAGTGAAATTAAATGTTCTGTCGTTCATTTGCGGAGTAATGAATTAGACCTGAAATTTTTATAAACCGACATATTAACTTATTCGGTAATATAAAAATATATTTTCTTATTTCTAATAGTAGTGGCAGATCTAATTATAGGATGCTCTTCCAGGAACGTTTCTAATGCGTCGATTGGAAATTCGCAACCACG
>NW_017180484.1:0-563 GCF_001652005.2 Ceratina calcarata
GACCTCGTAATCTCGTCATCAGTGACATCATAACGATTATCCCACGGGGAGACAGAAATTCTAATTTTTGTATTGTTAGTTGTCGGAAAGAGTGAGTTAAGAACAGAGTCTAGGAGTGAAGGATCCATGGTCTCTGTCACGGGTAACGGAGAACATGAATCTTTTTTAGAGGCCCATTTGTATGGTCGTCCCCATGGATCTTGATCGATATTATCAAGAATTTCTTTCCAACATTTGCTTTTTGCATCGTTAATGGTGAGTTTAAGTTGTTTTTTAAGGGATCGATAAATTTCACCCAAGCCGTTAGCAAGTATTGTGGAAGTATTATTTTTCTTCTTTTTCATACGTTGCCATGACCTGCGTGCCTTGTGACATTGACGCCTAAGATTCGCGATGTCACTATTCCACCATGATTGAGGAGGAAATTTATAGTGCTGTGAGTGTCTTTTCATAGAGGCAGAACAGATATGGTCTAGTTGTCTGTTAATGTTCTTTACTTTTTGGTAAAAGGCAGATCGGCGATGGAGATTGTTACACCATGTGTACACTACTATAAGAGAATC
>NW_017180485.1:0-1176 GCF_001652005.2 Ceratina calcarata
CCTGAAGATGTTATATATTGAATATATTAAATATATGAGGCATTTAATCACATTCTGCTTCGTCATCAAAAAAAAGAACGGTACTCGAGCCAAAATTGGCCGAGTCTGGCGAAGGTTGTCGTACGAAATTCGAGGGGTGAACGACACAGTGGCCTTTGAGTGGAAGTCATTGAGCAAGAGGTTCCTCGACCGAACCTCGTGCACTTGACACTGAAGAAACCAGCAGTAGGCCATGGATTCGTGCACGAAACTAGTCCGACGGCTTTCTGCCGGTCGTCGACAGTCGAATTCCATTTTTTCCTCATCGGCGAGCGAACGGACGAGGCAAGGTCAGTCTCGAACAGACTTGACTTGCAATATCAGACTTCACGTAGTGTCTCGTTGACTTCAGAAAATCAGTAGTCAGGATTTTAGTCATTAACATTTTTTTGTCTCCCCTAAACGGATAATGGAGAAGTCTCTAATTGATGAGGAAAAATGCCATAATCGATTCGCTATTTCCTGCCGCATAATCCTCCCTCGAAATCAGCGTAACATTTGCCAATGGCGAAGATAGAAGCGGAAGGCCAGTACCGTTGTCACGATCGGTTACGAATCGAGTCCGAGATCGGGCTGGCTCGATTGGCCGGCAGGCGAGCAGCAATGCAGAAAGCGTGACACAGTTCCAGGGCGAGTGATCGTGGGACAGCAGCCTCGGAAATAGAGAGTGATCAGGATCGCTATCAAATCCGACCTACGTGCGAATAACTCCGTTACAGCAGACATCAATTTTCAACGTTATCACTTCGAACGAATTCCATTCGGTATCAGAATTCCAATGCGACATCGACTGGTAGAGCAAATGTCGAATCAAACATTGCATCAGACATCACGTCAAGAATTATATTCAATAATCAATGAAATATTGCATGATACGTCGTATGAATTATTCTGTTCATTAATAAATGAAATATTATATGAGACGTCGTATCGATTATCCTTAAACAGAATGAAAACGTGGAATAACTCAGATGTAATTAGAGATATCAGAGATCAATTTCTCTTGTTTGTCTCTGAGGGTGAAACCGAGAACCTTCAGTCCGAGAAACTTCAACCAAGATTCCAGTATTCCCTTGGGTATTCGTGTACTCGCAGTCACTTTTTCATGAGAGAACAGAAAAACGTCTTACCTCGCAT
>NW_017180485.1:2102-14897 GCF_001652005.2 Ceratina calcarata
GCCAGGAAATGAAATCTCCCATGAATAAAAATCATCAAACATTTCCCAATCAGCTAGAATTAAAATGTGCAATTGTGCAACAGTTCAATTAGAATCATAGAACGAAAGATTAATGAATGACTGAAACTTCAATCGAACTTCATTTAATACAATAGGATTAATTCTAGTCGTGGTTATCCGGGTTTATATTTGGAGAGATGAAGAATAATTATATAAAAATTCCTTATAAACAATTTCCTGATTTTCTGTAAAAATCTTGACAGCAACAATAAATTAAAAATGCTACCAATGACGAAACCATTATTCCATAAGTAAAGATAAAACGACGATAGTCACGGTCCAGAGTTCTGTCAACATGCAAATTCCCATCCATGGAAAATGTATTGCATTCGCGATACGATCGGTTAATTAAAATGCGAATTAATTCCTGACACGTTCGTTTGCATTAATCGAATTACCTCTGGGTAAACGATCCCAGAAACGGAGGGAAAGCATTTAGAAATCTGCGTCGATGTTTAATTTCAATCTTAGCGAACTGGATCACTGACCCGGAGAAAAAAAACGACACCCAGCGTCTGTATCATGTTTTTCGCGTAACCGCACTTGGGTGAGCGCGGTAAGATGAGACTGAATTAGCGATACACGTACTCGAGAGGAGCGATAGTTGAAACGTGAAACTAGAAAACGGAAATCTACATTGTGCGGGTGTCGACATTTTTTCTCTAGGGGAATTCTAATTGACGCTTTCTCGAGGAAGTTAATGCCACCTTTAAATTAACCGAGACAGTAATATGACAGCACACGATGTTAATTACAATCATTTGCATGCTGCATTAGGGCAATTAAAAAATTAAACATAGCTAAATCTCACTGACCTAACTTAACCCAACCTGAATTCGATTCTGTTTCCCATCGTAACAGTAATTTGTTACACGACGTAACACACGAAATTGATTTGCCTGCAAGAATCATTAATCTTTTAATATACTATAATAAGTCATAATTACTATAATAAGTCAGTGAGACGTTTCATTCATCCCTGTTTCCCATGTACATTACTAATAACAGAGAATTATAAAAGAGAACAGTTTCCAGTAGGTGAACTGTGATTATTTAATCAGTCTTGAGTTTCGTTATTCTTCAATTTTTAATCGAATTTGATTTTCCAACTGCGTTTAATCTGAAACGCCAATGGCAGCTGAATGTTAAGAAAGTGATCCCTGCACGTGGCAGGATTTCTGACACAGTTGTCCATAACCGTTCAGGAATTGGTTAACCGCCGGGGAAAGTCAAGTGAAGCATAAGTACGGCCGGTGCTACGAAGCCTCGGCTCGGTCGATGAAAATAATGAATTCATTAGCGATCCGCGGATAACCGGACGGCCATGGTCCGACCGGACTACCTAACGGGTTCATCGTCCCGTGAATAATTCATGAGGATCCCGGAGGATGTTACAAGGTGCTCGGTTAATTACGCCGCATTCGCTGGGAATCCACGAAAAGTTCGTCACTGTCGTCAATTATTGAGCCTGGGTCGAGGATCGGTCGTCGAACTTTCAATTACTCGCGCGTGGCTACAGGACCTTTCATAGGAAGTCGATCCCTTGAATCGCTTCAGTGTTCTTTTTTTTCTGCGATAAGTAATTTCATTCATCGTTCATTAGAGCTCAATTAAGAATCCGAGGGGTCTACCTTGTAAGGAACAGTCGGCCTAGAAATGGTTACGAGCAAGAACTCGGTTAAATCAGCGCAAATTGATTCAAATGTCTGCAATTGAGACGCATTAGATTTTCAACGACGACGGTGAACGCTGATCGAGGGAACGGGTTTAATCCCCCGCAAGCGAATGGCTCTCGATAATCGGTTTCAAACAGTTGATGGAGGGTAAAAGTACTATTGAAGGCAGATGCAACTTGCCATTTGGTGTAACCAGAGATTCAAGACTTAATATTCGGTATTCAATACTCAATGCTCAATCCTCAATGCTCAATGCTCAATATTCGATACTCAGAACTCAATATTTAATATTCAATATTCAATACTCAGTATTCAATATTCACTTCTCAGTGTTCACTACTCAATATTCAATATTCAATACGAATACTCAATACTCGATACTCGATAATCAGAACTCAATACTCAATATTCACTACTCGATACTCAATTCTCAATACTCAGTACTCAATATTTAATATTCAATACGAATACTCAATACTCGATACTCAATACTCAATATTCAATATTCGCTACTCAGTATTCACTACTCAATATTCAATATTCAATACTCAATGCTCAACATTTAATATTTAATATTCAGTACTCAATATTCAATACTCAATACTCAATTTCCTAACTAACCTAATCTAATATTTAACAATTTTCTGAAATATTCCTGAAAAGACTGACGCAAGACCTCGAAGCAAGCAGACTCATTTCTTTTCTTCTTCGTTGTGAACAATAAATCGCAAGATTCCTGACATGATATCAGAGAAATGCTTTCGCCTGGCACTAAATATCATCGCCAGTCGCTATATATTACCCAGCGCCCGGTGACTAAAAATGTTTCCTCTATCTCCGACGATTCCGCGTAAAATATGGCACCGGTTACATGCCCTGGTCCACGTCGGATCTTTGCGTCATCCGCGCGTGACCGTAAAGGGGAATTCGGCAACTTTCTTCGCGACGTCTCGCGGTCGTTTAATCTTGATTCATGCCGGCCACGTATTCTCATTGACCGGAGTTCCCGTGTCGGCGGAGCGTGCGGCTAGTCGATCGTGAATACTAATATTGTTTTCTTTTTCCCTCGATGCTCGTAAATGGAATTGCAAAGAGTGCCGACGGTGTACTTGACATTCGCTCCGCGAAACATTAATCGGCTCTTAAATTGTCTTTGCACTACTCTAAGTCAGTTACTTAATTATCATACAGAAGGTATAAATTATTATATTAATTATAAACAAAATTCTGTCGATTTCTATTAAAAATTATTTATCGCAAATGTGAATAAAGTGGCTAACAGAATTTGCGTTGCCAAGCAGAGGACGTGGCTGGGAGTGGAACATCTGTGGGGCGCGTCGCGACGCATGAAAGTTGCCGGGTGAACTAGATGAGTACGTAACGGGAATTTGATTACGCTGAAAGTAAAAGGAGCCGTGTGCTCTGTGCACAGTTGCCAAACTCCTTGAAAATAGCATAATTATAGACAATTTCGAACCTTGACGCAACAAACATGAAGAAATTTTTAATGGGAATTATAGAACAGCATGTAATGCAAAAAAATAATTCCGGATTGTGAGATTCACTCGGTAACGAGGGCCACTTATGGTCATTTTCATGTTCCGTTTCGTCCTTAAGTTCAGTGCCTGATTCCACAGTAGCTATTGAGCGTTGAGTATTGAATACCAAATTATTAATAATTATTAATTCAATAAAAAATGTAATTAATTAAAATATCCTGTAACAATTATTCCATTCTACCAATAGAAATGACCTCAACCAAAAATGGGAAATGTAGCAGCGTGTGAGACAAGTTCGATCCGAACAAACAGGTCGCATTACTCCCTCGTTCAGCAGCGGACAGGATCACCACTGATTGTTGTGTCTCTACGGCTGACAGGGACGTGACACGGGACGTCAGTACGTGACGCGTTGTTGCGATGCCCGCAATAACTCTATAAGTATATTCATGGAACGAGTCTCGGAAGACTTTCTCGCGTGGAATTTCCACCGGGAGATCCAATTTTCCTTGCGATGCGTAGCATCAGGTTCGCACATCGGAAGAACTGACCTTGTTTCTCCAGATACTCGATTCAATCCACGGTTTTTGTTTGCAACGGGTGTTACGAGGCGAGGGGTGTTATTACGGCGACATTGACGGTGATCGATCGTGTGCGACCGGAACTTGTCGAGAAACTATTCGCTGCTATGTTGTTTAGTTCGGTTCCGACCGTTTACGAGTCACGGTGAAATCGAGTGGGTAATCTGGTCTATACACGCCGTCACGAGAGAGCAGATCCGTTGGAGGTACTGCGGGTAACCGAATACGTAGCTCTGAGTACTAAGGACGATATGAACAGCATCAGAGAGGAAGAGAATGATAAAAAACTGGTCTTTGGTCTTATAAGTTGACTATTTATGGGAGCGGAGAATTTGAATGACCTTATATCCCCGGATCAGCTATGATTGCACTGGCATTTCTCGAAAGTCTTGAAATTCAGTGGGATTACGAGATAAAATCGATTATCAGAAGAAAGGAAGCGTCAGATGTCGGAAGAAATTGTAAAAGATGCGTATCCTGTACGTATTTATCTGTACAAGATAACACCGTAGAGATAGCAACGAACATAAAATTTCTCTATCGAAATCGACAACGCGACACACTCGATCCGTTAGAAAGTCCTAAGCGGTCATTTCCAGGCTGAAATTCCGTCCTCGTGTCGAGACACAGTGACAAATGATACAAATATAAAAACACAAACTGCTCCCTCTCACTTTTTTTATTTTTAATATCAAGTTTCAGATTTGTAAAAATGTGACAATCTGAAGGAAATATTAAAATGAGGATTACTGAATATTAAAATACTGGAGTACAATTATACGTGGCTAGAAGAGATGTGAAGAGAGATTTGTCACACGCGTGGCGTTCACGGTGCCGGCGTGCAAATTGCACGCGTGTTCCGCTCGGAGAGATCGTGCGCCGGGTCTACCGTGTTCTCGTTTATTCAGATTAATTCCCGCTGGTGTTTACACGTGAGAAACCACGACGGTTTCCCCACGGACTTCTACCCTCACATAATTATAATAATCATCCTAGCGCCTTGCGACATTTTCCCTGCGTATCAAGCTCTACTGTAATTATGCATGATATCTATGGTATCGCTGGAATTATGATCATCTTAAGCAACGCCGTGACGAAGAAATCTCTGATCTACAGTGATTAAAGGACGCAGTTTGCTATAAGTAACAGACTTGTGCATCACAAAAAACAAAAACAAAACACAAGAACAAGAACAAGAACAACAAGAACAAGAACAACAAGAACAACAACAACAAGAACAACAACAACAAGAACAACAACAAGAACAACAACAACAAGAACAACAACAAGAACAACAACAACAAGAACAACAACAACAAGAACAAGAACAACAAGAACAACAACAAGAACAAGAACAACAACAACAAGAACAAGAACAACAAGAACAACAAGAACAACAAGAACAACAAGAACAACAACAACAACAACAACAACAACAACAACAACAACAACAACAAAACACAAAAACACAAAAACAAAGAATATAATAATATAATAACAAATTGATGAAATAGCTGATAGACTATGACAGAGAGAGTAATTGGTATAGTAATTAATAAACCGTTTGACCCATATTTAGGGTTGGTTAGACAGGAAGACTGTTTGACAAATATCCGATGATTAACAGTGCGTAAAAGCTAGCCACGCGCTTTCTTGCCATTAGAAACCATCGGTGAAATCTTCAATCGTTGAACCATTCTGGTTCTCGCACCGTCCGCGTCTTCCATTCGAGTTTCCATCGCGATCAAACGGTACCCTCACTTTCGTTCTCCGGATCCTTGCGAAACCGACCGTTTTAGGATATAAAAGAAACAACCACGGTGTTACTATTATTTTACCATACTGTTGCGTCACGCTGTTGTAATCCGTAATGAACAATTCTATCGTATTTGATAATAATCGCATCGATTATCGGGTCCATTAGCACACATCGGCCAGAACTAATTGTGAGAAACAGCCACCTAACAATTGTCTGCTTACCAATGTGTGCGACTCATAAATATGAATAGAGATTCTCAATCATGCATTAATTTTCTCGTAATTTGCCCCAGTGAGATTCTTAATCGTCATCAAACATTATTAAATCGAGATCATGTATGAAAGAGAGTCACTTCCTGCCTGTCTGGTAATAAAATCGTTCACGCACACCCTAAATGTGCCTAAATGACCATAATATAGGGTTGTCAGCATCGCGTTTGTGTTTTTTTCAACAAGAGCGTCAAAGTTCACGTTGGAGATTCGCGGCGGTCATCAATCATCCGCGACAAAACCACTAAACTTTCCCTCAAAGCGGTTTTCTTGTTCCAGCTCACATACGCACATCGTAACGCGCGCTTGTGTTTGTGTGTGTGTCAGGGTTTTTTGTAGAAACGACAATGTCGGATTTCAGGCGGATACGCCCTGCTGTCAGTGGGTCTGGACGTATTCCACCGATCCTCCCTGCTGATACGTAAGACCCGCCGATTAAAATCATGAAAAAGCAACCAAGATTTCACCGGTTTTTGAGGAAAGAAAGCTTGGAAGAGAAAACTCGACGTAGCTTTGTTACTTATTAGCACGCACGGACATATCCTGCGGTTTTATACAACATTGTGTCAATCATATCAGTTCTACTATTTATCATTAAATAAATCATTACACGAATTATCCTATCAGTCATTATACGCAACGTTGTATCAATCAGTATGCGAATGGTTTCATCAATGATTCAATGAAACATAGCAATTATTAGAGAAAACAGATTATACAGTATTAGATATTTAATCAATAAAACACTAATCACTGTGCCAGTCTTTCCAATATGAATCACTATGGAAATTTCGTAAGAGCTGACGTAGTCACGTCTATTTATAAAACCCACGTCCGAAATCTGCAATCCATGTATTACGATACATCTCATATAGAAGCATGATGAAGCAGGTACGTTGACCCACGCTCCTCATCAATGGAGATCTCTGCGATTCATGGCAGAGTTAAATAATGATCATCGATTCCTCTTCACGGGTATTGGTAACCCTGATCAATATACGACTTCCCGGTCCATTAGTTGAAAACGCAAGAATCCCGGAAGCTATCGGGAGGATTGGCACCACCGAGGGACTTTCGACGTCTCGTTAGCTGGCCCCATAAAAGACGAACAATCGGTAATAAAGCCAAATATGACGGTCGATGGCGGAACAATGAGACCTGGCAGAGTCCACAAGGGAAGGATAGACTCTATTCCTTAACTGTCGCACTTAGACTCGTTATTTGGTTGGTCGGGTTACTCACAGCAACGACTGGATCAGGCGACGTCACCTGTTCCCACGCTGGAGTCAATACACCGCGTCTCGATAGCGTGGGTTGGTTAAACATTTTGCTAATTTTAGCAAATCGATGACCAGACTACTTGCTTTCTTTCTCTTTTGTCAAATATTAAGCTTCATAATCAGACAGGATTTGGAATCGGCTTCACATATTCCATCAGGACTTATCGTCTATTCTATTAGTCGTATTAATATTTATGGATTGTTAGATGCCAGTCGTAGATTGTTAATATCACGCGGTGTCAACCGGAACGTAACGAAAGATCAAAGTTGCTTTTCTCACGGAATTGTCTCTTGCGCGTAGTAGCAGAGACCTTACGGCCAGGCTGCCTGCGAGAAAAGAAGGTCGACCAGGTGGCAGCGAGTCGTTTACACGTTTCGCGATAGAAATATATCTTCACGTCCCACTTTTCACCAAAACTTTTGTTAGAAACACTACATACGTACTTATTTTAAGGCTCGTGATAGAAAAACCCTAAAAAAACCATAAAACCTACCATGGATGAAGCCACCGATTGGGTCACATGAAGGGAACATCCTAAAATATACGTAAAACCTAACATAATCTAAAACCAGTGAAGAAAACCATCAGATGTTTTTCCAGATTCCATGAAAACGGTTCAAATTCGGTTTTGCTTATTAAAACGCCGTCGAAGCGTGTCGATCGAACTGGCATTCGGCTGGACGATATTGCAGNGACTACTTGCTTTCTCTCTCTTTTGTCAAATATTAAGCTTCATAATCAGACAGGATTTGGAATCGGCTTCACATATTCCATCAGGACTTATCGTCTATTCTATTAGTCGTATTAATATTTATGGATTGTTAGATGCCAGTCGTAGATTGTTAATATCACGCGGTGTCAACCGGAACGTAACGAAAGATCAAAGTTGCTTTTCTCACGGAATTGTCTCTTGCGCGTAGTAGCAGAGACCTTACGGCCAGGCTGCCTGCGAGAAAAGAAGGTCGACCAGGTGGCAGCGAGTCGTTTACACGTTTCGCGATAGAAATATATCTTCACGTCCCACTTTTCACCAAAACTTTTGTTAGAAACACTTCATGTATGCTTATTTTAAGGCCCATGATAGAAAAACCATAAAACCTACTATGGATGAAGCCACCGATTGGGCCACATTAAGGGAACACCCTAAAATATACATGAAACCTAACATAATCTAAAACCAGTGAAGAAAACCATCAGATGTTTTTCCAGATTCCATGAAAACGGTTCAAATTCGGTTTTGCTTATTAAAACGCCGTCGAAGCGTGTCGATCGAACTGGCATTCGGCTGGACGATATTGCAGAACACGCGTTTTATGTAACAACGAACGCTGCGTGAAATTACGCGTCTCACTTTGTCCGGCCGGTTGTCTTTGTTAACCCGGTAATTAGCCAGCGCGCAGCAGGTCTTTTTGTCAACCGGGGCCGCGGTTATCTAACTCCGAGCCGCGTGAAACAGCCGCGAAATGGCGTAATATTTTCGCCACGGTGTTAAACAATTCGGGCAACAAAGAACAGTTTTTCCTGAAGGAGGAGCCTCTTTCCATTTCCCCGGAAACCCGTAGCTTCTCACGTTTTTCATGCCAGCCTGCAGAAATTTCGACCAGCAAGTCTTGTCAACTCTCTAACCAGACTGTTTCGTGTAAACGAAATTTTTCTAACAAAAAGCGACAATATAATGATCGTTTCTGAGATGATTACATTGTAAACGGTAACAGAAGGATTGCGAGACGAATATGACGTGACATAATAATCCGATGGTTATCTTATTATAATATCTGAATTAGCGTTGCACGTCTGCGGACTATTTTGTATTGTGCCGGCAGACAAGAGGCGAAGCGCAAGTAGCTCGTTACCCATTCGGAGATTGACTCGCTCGCGGAGAAAGACGGCGGGTAATCGTGGCGTCCGCGATTAAATCAAACCTGCCCCGCAGGCCCGTCGGTCTTACAATATAAAACGATCGTCGGTCGCGTGGTCCCGCGGTGAACTGACGCAACCGTGCAGCCCCCCTGGCCTCAGACCGTCTCGGTTAAATAAAGGCACGTCACGACACGCGTGACACGCTGCAGTTTGTTTATTCTCTATGATTAGTCGGTGCAATTTTGCACGAGAGTCCACGGATTACGGGATAGGGTGTAAAAATTTCCGTCGTTTTATTCATTATTTTTCGATCATCTGAATTGTTGAACATCGGATGTAACGAATTAATTTTGCGTTAATTGTGACGTTGCAAAAATCGTGGAAGAAATAGCGGTAAACTTGTGAGTCTAATGGTTACATTGAAATCGCATGGAAACGGGTTGGAAGCTAGGTATCCCATTAAGTGCAGGAAGTGAGGCAAGTGGGTGCCTAGACCCAGGCGGATCATAATATCGTTTCCCAGAGTTTTACCGCCGGGACGACTGTTAATTAACGGGCGAACGGAATTCCGATGGTTCCCGCAATCCCGAAACCCCCGAGCGTTGCAGGTGACGGCGGCGTTCATCAATGAAACGCGAATTGCCAGGATTCCTGAAGCGCCCTCACGGCACAGAGACTCTTTTCAGCACCTGACGCGATGGCCACGCACGTAAATATGGTCAACAATCCAAGACAATTTAATAAATAATAGAAAATGAACAAAACCAGTCAGAAGAATACAAAAACCACAAAATTGCGTTTCTCATTTATTAAATTATTGCCAAGAGCTAGGCAGATTTTCGTCACATCCTGTTCCATTTCCACGGTCTATACGGAACGGAAGAAAAGTGTAAAAAGTGGGAGACGAAATTGAGCCGAGGCGAGTCTATTGTCCGCGCGGCACCCACGTCGCAGCCAGTGGGAAATCGGGTTTATGGGTATGATCACCGGCACGCGGGAGCGTGCAAAACCTCGCGGATACCGCGTGACGAGGTCGGGAAAGTGGCGACCCGCCGTCCTCGATCTTTACCCGCTCTGCCACCACGCCCTAACGCGTCCTGTAAATCGTTCGATATGTCAAAGTGCAGAAATCATGTCCACACAATTGCATTAAATATAATCTAAATAGAAAAATCATGAATAATAATTAATTGATAAATGAATAAATAAGATAGTTGCTGAGGGACATTTATTAGAATTCAATAGTGAAACAAAAATTCCAGGAGAAGCAAAAAACAAAACCTTGACAGGAAGCTTTATCTGTTTATTGCGTTTTTACTTGGACTCAGGGGGTAATCTGATGGATGATTTAAAAGCGTGAGGGTGAAATCACCCACTGGGGCGTAACATCGATCAGGAGACCACGACGGATGGTTGCGTTGTGTAAGAAATTTAAGATCGACGTGATACTTTCTCCCAAAAACCGTTACCCGCGTCACACGTCGTCGCCTTATCCGACGAGCAATCCCATTCTTCTTTGAATGCTGAATTTCTTTACCGATTTAATTCCCCTGACTCGTTTTCTTTTTTTTTCTTCCTCTTCTTCTTTCTCCACCGACCGCTTTCACGACCGCGAAATCAAGAAAAGGACTGGGCACCGGCAATTAAACTGAACGGCTCGACAGGATTTTGACGTCGATCTCCGATTCTGATTGAATGGTTTCCTGGTATGAGGGCTTCACCGCACAGCCTTTACCAAGGCGTCGAGAGGCTGGCTTGCGGTAAGTCTGTGGTAAGCTGCCGGACCACGTGCCGCATTGCACTGTCACAGGGAGAGAGCCTCCAGGGACTTATAAGATTACTGTTATTCCTCAAAACGAGTGGGATCGCGTTAACCAATCCCATTAATAAAAACGAGCATAGTTGAAGATCCGAGATAAATATAATAGAATGTCGATCATAGTTCAAATCAGTTGGAAGAGGAACTAAATAGTCTCCATGCTAAAATATAGAATGTACATATTTTTTGTGTGTCCATTTATGGACTCTTGTGTCAAATTGTAAAATTGTACAAAAAACAAAAATTGTACAATTTGTACAATTGTGAAAAAATGTATGAATGTATGAACACAAATTGTACAATTGTGAAAAAATGTATGAATTGTTGTATTAATTATTATATGAAATTATTTACGTTATTAATAATTTGGTAAGTGAATTATTTTTATAAGAGGTTTCAATTTATGGTTGCTATCAAAGACGTTATCGAAGGCAGCATGTAATTCCTCGTATCGCTGGGTTGAGAAACGTATGGACCCTCGAGGGAATCGTTAAACCAAACTGCAACGATCGCGAGGCGAATTGGCCAGCGATAAACGACCCATTGTCCCGTTGCGTTCGGTACAATCGTTCCTCAAACTCAAACCCATGTTCCCTTGCGATTTCTACATTAATATCATTAATCTAAACGAAAGACAGTCGTTGGGCAGGAAACAACAATTCATGATGAATGATTCAGATTCGAGTTCGACGATCTTATGAATTTTTCATATTTCATTCATTCAAGAATTTTTACGATTATTAGCCTAATTTAAAAATTGCTATTGTGATAAAATTAAAAGATTGACGTCCTATCTTAATATGTTGATTGCTATAATTATGCTAAAATAAAAAGGAGCGATAATTTTCTGTCAGATTCGATGGCATACAGCAGTGAATATTTATAGCAGGCAACAGGGAACGACAGTGGTCATTGTCTGATCGAACGAGGAAACGATCCTTCCCCGGTTCGTTTTCTCCGTCGTCGGTTTCTATAAAACCGGAATCCCGCGTCCTTAACGGTCTGTACGAGGAAAACGGTCCGCATGCCTCGTGAATGAAACACGGTGGTCTTGACTCGTTTCGAAGAGTGTCGGGTTAACGAGTCGTGTCAAGATAGTAGTAGTAGTAGTAGTAGTAGTAGAGGAAGGAACGCGCGATAAGCGCCGGATTCATTGTGAACCGGTCTAATGAATGAGCAACGGAGGCTTAATTTAGAAAAAGATTACAGACGCTGATTTAGAGGTCTCAGTGATTTATTAAGGGCTAATGAGGTTTCACATTGGAAACAATGCAACTGGAGAAACAGAAGAATTTACTGTTATCTTATACGTGCTATTATACGTCCTTATCAGTTGCCTGTAATTTTAATAAAAACCAGGCATTTACATAAGAATTCACTGTAACGTTAAATGAGACTGGCTGTAATGTACAGACATGAAATATGCAAATTTTTATACAAAACAAAACAGTTTCAAAAATGCACTGCAAATATTTAGTTACGTCTGTTATGTAAATATTGTAATAAACAATCTTTTAGGATTTAGTGTGCTTTTGGACATGACAGACATTCTTTAGGTACTCTTAATTCAATTTT
Organism: Ceratina calcarata; assembly: GCF_001652005.2. Taxonomy (NCBI): domain Eukaryota; kingdom Metazoa; phylum Arthropoda; class Insecta; order Hymenoptera; family Apidae; genus Ceratina; species Ceratina calcarata. The sequence goes on from NW_017180485.1 coordinate 14,482, forward strand.
TGTATGAATACATAAAATCCATAGTATAGTAAATGATGAAATTATGTTTCACAGAAATAATTGAAGTAAAACAGCAGAGTTGCTCGTTTCTTACACCTTCAAGTGTCAATTTTAGGCTAATTGAGAAGGATAGGACATTTGGTCCTCAAGCTCAGGCAGGGATTCCTCTTAATTCACAGAACAGAACAGGTGCCAAGTCGATGTATATAGGATAGGACAGGAATAGGGACAGCAAGATGTATATAGGAAGTTTCATAAAACAAAAAATTGCGATCCTTCATACATACAGGAAATTTCATAAAAGCAGGATTATTGAATGAGCCTATATAACGCTGTAAACTCAGTAATACGTGTTTCTCACCTTGTCGATGGTATTTAAAGTCTCAAAACTTAAGCGATTCTAACAAGGAAGGAAG
>NW_017180486.1:0-564 GCF_001652005.2 Ceratina calcarata
GCAAGGAAATAAATAACAATTAATACATTTTACTGTACAGATTAGACTTACCCATGCAACCGCAGCACATGCTCCGAGGAATCATGGTCAGTGGGTCAGCGTAACGATTGCCACCGCTCGTAGGTAAAACAGATGGTCGGCCACAACTAATGTTCAGAGCAGGTCAATGACCTGCTCTTTCACTTTTTCTTTTCGAATACGTTTGAAATAAAGATAATCGTACAGTGCGGAGTATAAAGTAAAAGTGAAAAAGAAGACGTAAAATAGAAAGAATTAACAGTGCGAAAGGGACTGTGATTGTGGAAGGAAGAGAACAGCAAGNGTTCCTGCACATCATTCAAACATAATAACAAATTAGATTAGAATTGTCCCGCAATGATAGCATACTAAATCAATAATATATAGAATAATAATCACTTACCGGATTCATAGCTTGTTTATACTCTGTCTTCCAAGTGTTGTATTTAGTTTTATATAAAATATAAGGAGGAAGAATAATATAATGCTAAATAAAAATAAAAAGGAATAGTACCATAATGCTTTAGTCCCCGTTGTAACTGCTCT
>NW_017180487.1:0-563 GCF_001652005.2 Ceratina calcarata
GTATTAAAACTGTTAACTATTAATTCCGAAACTATTATAAAAAGTAGATTTTGGTTTGTTTCTGTGCTTTATCTCGTCTCGTCAATCTTTTGAAAATTGAATTTGCGAATTATTTTTTCCTCATTTCCCAAACGGGTATTTTTGAAAAATTGATGCGATTCTTATTCAGAACGCGAGCCAATTTTTTTCTCACGAACTCGTTATCGCGGTCGTTTCCAGGAGCTGTACCACGAGCAATGCGACTTCGTTTGCATAATGTTCGCCTCAATACCGAATTTCTCGGAGTTCTACGTGGAGCTCGAAGCGAACAACGAGGGTGTCGAGTGTCTCAGGCTCCTCAACGAGATTATCGCCGATTTCGACGAGCTCCTAGCCGAGGAGCCATACAAATATATCGAGAAGATCAAAAGCACCGGCGCCACCTACATGGCTGCGTCCGGTAAGCCTCTGTTTAATTCAATCATCGCACTTGCAAAAACGATTAAAATTCCCGCCTACGTCTTTCCTGTAATCCTTCAGATACCACGGGTTTTATCAATTTTCAAAAGTAATTTGTTTCTTCA
>NW_017180488.1:0-563 GCF_001652005.2 Ceratina calcarata
AGGGTCTTCTAAAGACTGCACTCTGTTTACCAATGGAAAAATTATATAAAATAAAATTCTTTTCTTCATGTTTAATGTAAAGAAATTATATGTGTACTCGAGTTGCTATGATGTCTGTTAGGGTAGGTTCCTCCACCTCTTCTTCTTCTTCTCTTATTTGTTCTACGAACCTCGGCCCTCTAAATTGAGTTTCCACCAACGGTTTAAATACCTATGAAATGTTAGAAGTCAGATCTCTGAAACGTTGATATCTTCGCGTAATTTTATCGTACTTCGACGAGCATTCTGTTCAAAGAAACCAGAAATCTTCCCTGCAGCGATCCGACTACTAAATAATTCGTGATCAGCTCCTGACACTCGGCGTACGAATCGAAGTTTGGTACACCCTCGTCGGTGGTTCTTAGAAAATAGAACAACGTTACGTCCTGTAAATCAGGTCTGCTGCCGTCGACTTCGCCGCATATTATATGGAGGATGGGTGTTTTCCGAACTTTCTCCATCATTTTCTGTAATGAGAATAATTACACCTGAAAATCACGTACAATAGAACTCCGATTATCGGA
>NW_017180489.1:0-563 GCF_001652005.2 Ceratina calcarata
ATCAAGTACCAGACTCCACCATGGTCGCGTCGTCCCCACTTTCCGGCCGAGCGAAAAATTATGAGAACGCTGGTTATTGGTCGACACGAGTCTGGCTAAACGAAGCCAGGAAGATTCCTGATTCCTCAAAAAGCGAGGATTCCGCTTCGACGCATTTACCAGGAATTTACGTTCCCAATTTTTAATGGGAACTCGCATTTTCACGATGATTCATGCGTTTAGACGGCAACGATGCATCGCGGCTATAGAAAGGCTCTGCTAAACGAGTCTGTCAGTCGATTCTGATCGAGCTGTTGTCACGATTTCCGTGCGCGACCGCATCGACGAGAGTCGTGAACGATCCCCTCGTCCTCGGTCCCATTCGTGTGCGGGGTAGTTAAAACGTCGAGTTCTGTCGCTCGTCGTGAGGTCGCTCTGAAGAAAAACATGCAATTCGCTGAATTTTGAAAACGATTCTTAAAACCCAGCACGCGGCACGAGTCAGTTCTCAGTTCGATTCGATGTTTGAACGTGCAGCGATGCAAAGCACATAGTGATCACACAGACAGCATCGTCCGGATTAG
>NW_017180490.1:0-563 GCF_001652005.2 Ceratina calcarata
TCTATCAAAAGTTTCTATGCAAATATCATTTTATGTAATAGGAAGTTTCGTTTTGGTCAGGAATCCACAGTTTCCGTTAATCGGCTGTAATGCAATAAATTCCTCGGCGATCGCTTAAAAAACATAATTGCTGTTTATTGGATTGGACTTAATGATATTATGGAATAATTGTCAAACCTCATGCTATCATGTTTACGTAATCATGAAGGAAGATCTTTACGTAACGCGTCTTGGAACGGCTTTCCGTCATTGCGTCGATGATATAACTCTTGTTTAACGGGCATTGGTTGCATGGATCCGATTTCGTTGTCTGGTTAAAACGGTCTGAATTTCCTGAACATATCGTCGCCCTATTTTTAACTTCGTGACAAGTATAATAAGTAAATAGAGTAAGTAAATATGAATTGACATTTAACGCAATCCAATTATAAATGCTTGACACGATTTATTAGAATTGGGATGACGAACTGGCGGCTCGCGAGTCACTTATGGCTCTTGCCTCTACTGTTCATTCTGACTTTGGTTTTCCCTTCTGTTTATTAATTACAGATGATAGAATAGGC
>NW_017180491.1:0-563 GCF_001652005.2 Ceratina calcarata
AAAGATATACGATCGATGTTGTTGATGTTATTAGCGTCGTGAAGTTCGGAAGGCCTTGTTCCGTCGGCGATGAAACTGGAAATCGTATCGGTCGTGCTGCGGGTATCTGTATCTATCTCGTGACCTCGTCGACTCTTGGCATCGAAAACGATGATGCGTTCAATTCCACTAGATTCTCCTTCGATCTTGTCGTATGATGCTTCAGACGATACCCTCAGTGCTGTTTATGTTGATCGATCGTGTCGTATTTCTTGCAAAAAATTCACGCGCCCTGGTGTTTCATTCTGCTGTTAATTAATTATTCTTTACTTTCAAAACTGTTGAATTTAGATAAAGGAGCAATATAAAAAATTATCCTGCATTTAATTGTCTGGTATTAAAAACAAACGAGTAAAATAAAACGCGGGTCTTAAAAGGTACCGCAGTATGTAAATAATTTATTCACTTTGAATTTTAAATACACGACAAAAAAAATGTTTGCATAAAAATCTCAATGGAACAAAGAATGGAAAATTGTGGTTTTGTTCTTTGAGTGAAGTTCATTTCATCGAATTTGCAAAATA
>NW_017180492.1:0-563 GCF_001652005.2 Ceratina calcarata
GAGAGAGAGAGAGAGGCGAAAACGCGGAGCCCATACGAGGGCGGTGGCGAGAGAGAGAGAGAGATGAAAACGGAGTTCATACGTATATCATATCACATCATAACTATAAAAATTGTACCTAATACCCATATTCCTTCACGCAGCCGTCCTCTTTCAAATTTTTTTCGTCCGATTTTGCATTCATCAATCTCAACTATAACACCAGGGCGACCACTTAAGCCTTCAGTTTTATAATTTCGCTCGAGGGCCGAGAGTACATATTCCTCGACAAACAGAAAATCTATCGCTTATTGACTCTGTTGACACTCTTTCATTGTCAATAATGCTGCATTCCTGCTGTGTTTGCTCATACGAAAATTTCCATGCAAAGGCATAAGTTATTATAATGCAACTTTCGCACCTCAAATGGCAATTTTCGAACCTATTGAAATTTTTACATAGAATTTAGAAAATTTTTTATTAGAATCTCCAAGTTGCGACATATTTTCATCGATAACACATTTTTTCCCTTCATACTAAAATTAAAACTCCCCAAAGAATTCTTAGCGACCACCTCGCAAGGA
>NW_017180493.1:0-563 GCF_001652005.2 Ceratina calcarata
TTTTTATTAGATCGACAAATGATTTTATGATCCCCTTTTTCATATATTCAAAGCTAGACTCAATACACTTCCTGCAGACACAATGTAGAACGATCTGAATAAAATCCACGGTCTCCTGCATCTAATAAAGTTTTTCCTAAATATTCTTTAGTATCATTCGAGAAGAAGATTTTAATGGGACAATCGACATAACTCCACACCTCGAACAGGTGTATCACCGACTCTTCGGTCGTTTCTACGTGATAAGAATTGATCGTAGCAAGTCGACGTTCCTCGAATTCGTTCCCGAGGAGAATATTATTTCCCGAATGAAACGAGAGGGGGAATAAAGCACGCGAGCATGTTAAGGAATCACGCTGGCCGTTCGCCAGTATGTCGCCTTTTGTTCCCCTGCACGCGACCAGACTCGATAGGCGTCGCAGAAATGCTAATGCCCGATAGGAATGCGCCTGAAAAATGTCTCGACCACCCTTTCTTTCCAATCATCAAAAATATACTTCGTAAAAGCATTTAAGGATGTATAGGCTATACATATACTTAAACAATGCTGGCATGTTGAATTT
>NW_017180494.1:0-563 GCF_001652005.2 Ceratina calcarata
GACGTGTCGCGTTAGTTTTAACCCAACAGTTCGCAGGGCACTTGAGATGCAGCAGTCGAGTGGTACATCTTGCGTAGGAAAGTTTGGGAATTTTCGTTATTCGTTTAACACGTTACTACGTGTTATACAGAAGAAATCATATAATAATTGACGTTCTGAACGAACTGTACCGGTGTCACAGGATTAATTAATCGCTGACGAGCGCTCAATCTCCGTATATACGATACATCCTTACGACACGCGACACACTCACACATCCAACTTAATTCAATTCACATTTTCAAGGGTTTTTTATGCCTTCTGGCTTCTTCCCTTTACCGATTAATAACAAGGGTTTTTCCCTTGCATTCATTTTAAATAAACGATTATTTCAATTCTCCGTAATCTTGATGTTATTTAACAGACCGACTTCTATCCAAACATCCTCTTGAAACGTTTAATAAACAAAGTCGTTTCCGGTTCGTTACCCAGTCTTATCGTTCTCGAGTGTTTTGGGAATTCGAAACCCGAAACCATGAGAAGAACGAGCTCGAACGAACCAATGTCGAGTGGACACCATTCAC
>NW_017180495.1:0-2812 GCF_001652005.2 Ceratina calcarata
TTTTAAATAAAACTTGTTTTAAATTAAAGAGCAACCTATAAAACTTCATATAAACCTCAAACCATTGACAAATTGACAAAGATTTAATCCTAATACATAAAAGAAAAAATCGAACACAAATTTATGTGTATACAGGTTGTCACAGAACTAGTGTTAGGCCTTGTAGTGGGGAGCAGCCATGGTGATTTTAAACAACTTTCTCCTTTGCAAAAAAGTTGTCCGAGGCGTGGTTGTCGAGTTATTAACAAAAATTACCGACCAACCAGAGCGTTCGTATACAAGGCGGGCAGGATCGCCTCATGCGTTGCTGCGGTTGCTGCGGCCCGTATGCCACGCTCGTGACGAAAACATAGGATTAAAACAAAACTTACATGCAAGAGCAACTAAGAAATTGTTTAAATATTACAGAAAACAAAGTAACAATTCAACAAGCGGTCGCACGTAGACAGCTGCCAGCGTCGGAGCGATTGTTCGAAGGTTAGTATCACTTTCGGTCGGTCAGCGTTCACGGCCACGTATCACGAACCGAAAGAAGAAAGGCTGAATCTTTTTATCGTTGTACAATTTTACGATTCGATTCAAATGGTTAAAATATAGAAGAAGGAGAGTAGAAAGAAGTAATAATAATCTTCTTGTGATCGACCAACAATATACAAACTATCACTCAATAGCAGACATTTTGTCTAATCATTTACCCTTGATAATGATCACGAAAACGACTATTTTTTTGTTGTACGAGAATGTTCGTTGAAACGTATCGATTAACAAATTTGCGATTAACGCTCAAAACGATGATGATTGTTCGGTCCCGGCGCGCTCGGGACTAAGCAAGTGAGCACAGGCACGGACTGGGCTGCGTTTAAGTATCGACCTTCGACGCTGGTGAGTAGAGCTCGACAGCGTGGAGGTATTTTTTCCCTCGAGGCTCGCTTCCCCTGTTTTTCGCCCGTATTTCGATCCCCACTACTATTCCCCTCATGCGTGCTCATGCGCGTTCGGGAAGCTCTCCGCAGCGCTATGGTCCCCACCATGTTCGCGTCGTCCCCACTTTCCGGCCGAGGGAAAAAATACCTCCACGCTGGAGCTCGACTGAAGGGCTTGGCTAGCCCGGCTCAGGGGTCTCAGAATTTATCTCTCGGCCGGAAAGTGCGGACGACGCGACCATGGTGGGGACTGGTACTTGATGGGGGTATGCTAGGCATGGTCAGCGAAGGCGCATGAAGAGAATAGTAGTGGAGATCGAAATACGGACGAGAAAAAGGGGAAGCGAGCCGTGCGCGAAAAATTATGAAAACCCTGCAGCCAGGGTGAAGACCGGAGTCGACGAGAATCACCCCTTCCACTTACGCACACGATCGTAACGTATCCGTGTGCTCGGAGTTCAGCTCGACTTCGGCTCAGTAGAGAGAGAAGGCGAAATATCAGTCCATCGCTCTTGCTCTTGATGCGTTAAAATCTAAACGGTCTCCAGCCGCCTAACGGCTGTTTGAACTTTCCATTCCATTAATTTAGACTACGCGATCATAAGCCAATATACTCGGAGCAAAATCCTGACGAGGATTTCGTCCGTTAAACGTGCGCTTGCACGGTGTTCGGTAACATGCCGCGAAACCAACTTACGAGACTATAAAACGCGATCGTCCGACGATCGGATGCTTAATTTTGCTGAGGACGATTAGCAACAGCATTAACGAGGCTAACTTATTTTCTGAGTTCTACGTTCTCGGAACGGCACTGATCGCGCGAGACGCGGGCTAACTCTGACTTGCCTCTGACTCGGACAAGACAAAACTACACTCGACTCGAACTCGTTACGAACAAGTTCAAACGCGTAGAACCATGAGCCACTCGGGAAGGGGTAACTAGAGGGACGAACTCCCTAGTCCTCAATTCTAGCTAGTGGCGCCAAGCGGCCACAACATTCCCCGTTCGGAAAAAGGAAAACGACACGGTCGTAATCATAACTTAAGGCTAAATACAATAGAGTTAACAAAACTATTTACAATGTGTACAAAGCATTAAAACTATTATTGCGTCCAGGCAACTTTCTTCTTTTGACGTCCCGCTGCAGACGGAAAAGTTCTGAGAATGCCTGTAGGCTTTGCGACGGTGCCCGTATTGGCACTCGTGCCAGACGTAGACGGCAGAGTCCTGCAAGGGCCGAATGAACGGGCCGAGCCCCCTCCACACAGCAGTAACAGTGATTTGCGATAACGCGCACGTGACACCTTTTCACCGTTGGCCCGTGAATCTGCGATCGGCCCTTGCCAGCCCGTAGTAACCAGTGACAGCTCGTAGTTGCGAATGCTGCGCTATATTCCATTCATGATTAGCTGCTCGATGCTCGCGATCGACCGCTCTACGGTCTCGCCGTCACACTCCTTATTCATGTACTTATTTGTACTTATATTATTTATGTATTATATTATTATATCATTAATGTATATTTATTATACATGCTATTGCAGGATGTAAAATATAAAATACAAAAAATACAAGAAGTATACGTTATTTATATAAGTAATGTAGATATATTAAGGAATCGAAAATGTCAAGGAGTTTGCATAGTTTTTAATTTGCATTATTTTCCGCAAATGTTGTGTTAATCATTTATGAGTACTGTTTAGTTGATTCGAAAAGGATATCAAAATTATTAATGGTCCGCGTTTGTTATATTGCATTCTTTTTGGGATTCTGTGCCAATTATCATTTAAACTTATAACAATAATGCAACAAGTAGAAAGAAGAAAGTGTAGAGTGGAAAATAAATTATTATAGACAAAACATTTTTATATATGTACTACATATATGT
>NW_017180495.1:3887-17176 GCF_001652005.2 Ceratina calcarata
AATTTAGACTACGCGATCATAAGCCAATATACTCGGAGCAAAATCCTGACGAGGATTTCGTCCGTTAAACGTGCGCTTGCACGGTGTTCGGTAACATGCCGCGAAACCAACTTACGAGACTATAAAACGCGATCGTCCGACGATCGGATGCTTAATTTTGCTGAGGACGATTAGCAACAGCATTAACGAGGCTAACTTATTTTCTGAGTTCTACGTTCTCGGAACGGCACTGATCGCGCGAGACGCGGGCTAACTCTGACTTGCCTCTGACTCGGACAAGACAAAACTACACTCGACTCGAACTCGTTACGAACAAGTTCAAACGCGTAGAACCATGAGCCACTCGGGAAGGGGTAACTAGAGGGACGAACTCCCTAGTCCTCAATTCTAGCTAGTGGCGCCAAGCGGCCACAACATTCCCCGTTCGGAAAAAGGAAAACGACACGGTCGTAATCATAACTTAAGGCTAAATACAATAGAGTTAACAAAACTATTTACAATGTGTACAAAGCATTAAAACTATTATTGCGTCCAGGCAACTTTCTTCTTTTGACGTCCCGCTGCAGACGGAAAAGTTCTGAGAATGCCTGTAGGCTTTGCGACGGTGCCCGTATTGGCACTCGTGCCAGACGTAGACGGCAGAGTCCTGCAAGGGCCGAATGAACGGGCCGAGCCCCCTCCACACAGCAGTAACAGTGATTTGCGATAACGCGCACGTGACACCTTTTCACCGTTGGCCCGTGAATCTGCGATCGGCCCTTGCCAGCCCGTAGTAACCAGTGACAGCTCGTAGTTGCGAATGGTGTCACGTGCGCGTTATCGCAAATCACTGTTACTGCTGTGTGGAGGGGGCTCGGCCCGTTCATTCGGCCCTTGCAGGACTCTGGTAGACGGTTCTCGGATGAACTGTTTGAAGCGTCCTTAAAATCTAACGCCAAATACGCTGGCTTTAAACGATCTACTGAGACCTGTTCTCTTCTGCCGTTATATAATATCGTGAACACGCGATCGCTCAAGCGTTCAATAACAGAATGCGAGCCTGAATAAGGCTGTTCTAACGGGCGACTAGATGCGTCTATTCGTGAAAATACGTGAGAACAAGTGTACAAGTCCGAATAGACAAACACTTTGGTCTTACTGTGGTGTGCTGTGGGTTTAGGACGCAAATTCCTCATCGCGATTCTGAACGGTTCCAAGAATATCTGCGGATTGGAGTTTAACTCCTCGGAATCGAAAAATTCTGCAGGCACTTTCAAGGTAGTGCCGTACACCAGCTCAGCTGGGGAGGCTTTAATATCCTCGAACGATGCCATCGTTCCATTAAACCATTAGACTGAGGGTGATACGCCGTTGTTCGGATTCTACGTCCACCAACTAATTTCACGAGCGCGGCGAAAAGCTCGGCTTCGAATTGCGAACCGATCGGTAGTTATGCGTGGCGCACAAAAACGCGAAACCCAAGACGAGAATAAGACTTTCGCAACATTATCAGCGGTGATTTCCGTAATTGGCACTGCTTCAGGCCAACGCGTGAAATGATCAATTATTGTCAATGAATAACGATAACCGCGAACGATTGGTAACGGACCAACTAAATCAATATGAATATGGTCGAAACGATTGTCCGGTACTGGAATATGAGACGGCTCGAAATGATTGTGTTTCGACACTTTCGCGCGCTGACACGTTAGACAGGTTTTTACCCTCTGCGCGATGTCCTCGTTCATCCTGGGCCAGACGAATTTGTCGACGATGTACTTCCGCGTACTCTTCACTCCAGGATGCGTCTTACTATGCGCCAGATCGAAAACCCGCTTCCTAAGCGACGCTGGGATGTAAGTCCGGATGCCCTTGTCCGATGGTGCGCAGTAAATGATGTCATCCGTTCCGGTAAGGGTATACGTCGTTAGACGCAATTCTGGCAACGGTGAAAGTAGGATCTCCTGAAGCTCCGGGTCTCTCGCTTGCTCTTCCGCAATCTCTTGCGTATCTAGCGAGACCGGCATTGAAACTGCATCAATCCTGGACAGAGCATCTGCCACGGCATTTTCCGAACCCGCGACATGCCTGATGTCGGTGGTGAACTCTGAGATGAATGCTAACTGGTTCACCTGTCTCGAAGTCGATTGCTCCAGCTTCTTCTTGAAAGCAAAGACAAGAGGTTTATGGTCCGTCAACACGTAGAATTTCCTACCTTCGAGAACATCCCGAAAGCGTTTGATGGCCTTATGTACTGCCAGCAACTCCCGGTCGTACGTGCTATATTTTTGCTCCGCCGATGATAACTTCTTCGAGAAGAAAGATAGGGGTTGCCAAACCTCGCCTATCTTCTGCTGCAGCACTGCACCTACAGCGACGTTCGAAGCGTCTGTTTGCACGGCTAACTCAGCTCTTTCCGCGGGAAAGGCGAGTAGGGTCGCCTGTGCCAGCACATTCTTGATTTCCTGGAACGCTGTCACTCGTTCCTCTGTCCAGTCCACTGGATCTGCGTTTCTAGTCTTGGCACCGGCCACAGCGGCCTGCAATGGGCCCTGGATAACGGCGACGTCCTTCAGGAACCGGTTGTAAAAGTTAATCATGCCGAGGAACCTTCTCAGCGACTTGACGTTGCTAGAACGTGGAAAATCCACAATGGCCTTTACTTTGACGGGCAGCGGCGCAATTCCGTGAGCGCTAATGCGGTGTCCCAGGGGCGTCCGAACACGCATTTGTCAGGGTTGATCAATAACCCATATCGCTGCAACCTACTAAAGAGAGTCTTAAGATGTTCTACGTGCTCGTCCGCTGACGACGACGCGACGAGAATGTCATCAATATATACAGAGCAATAATCCAGGCCGGCGACAACCAAGTTCATGAACCTCTGAAACGATTGAGCAGCATTCCGTAACCCGAAGGTCATATAAGGAAATTCGAAGAGTTCAAACGGCGTAATTATCGCTGTCTTCGGAATGTCCTGCTCCCGCACTGGTATCTGCTGATACGCACGTTTCAAGTCGATGGTCGAGAAAATCTTCGAACCATGCAGAAAGGTCATACAGTCATGTAGAAGCGGGATTGGATACCTGTCCGGTATCGTCACGTTGTTCAGGCGCCGGTAATCTCCACACGGACGCCAGGATCCATCCTTCTTCTTCACAAGGTGAAGCGGACTGGCCCACGGGCTGCACGACGGTCGACATATACCGTTTTTCAACATTATATCAAATTCTTGCTTCGCAGCCTTAAACTTTTCCGGGTCGAGCCTACGAGCCCGAGCGGTGAGAGGCGGACCAGTTGTCTCGATGCAGTGGGTGACATCATGGACGACCTTGGGAGGCACCCACGATGAACGCTGTAACTCCGGGAACTCCTTCAAGAGATTTTGAAAACGGTTGTCATTCAGCACCCGACTAACGGAGGGTGTCTCAACCGAACCGATAACGCTGCGAACGCGCGACGACGACACCGTGTCGATTAATTGTTTATTGTGGATGTCTATCAAGAGCTGGAAATGATCAAGGAAATCGGTTCCTAGAATAGTTCGAGTCACGTCAGCAACTACAAATTCCCACGGGAACACTCGCGACGGACCGAAATCCATCGTTAATAGTTTCGTGCCGAAGGTAGCAATTTTCGTACCGTTGGCAGCATAAAGAGGAGTCTCCTGCTGTTTACCATGATCGGAGGCGAAAGGGTGGCAGGGCGCTTCAGTACACGGACCCTGAAAACTCTGATGAAGCTGATGATCCGACCTATATCTCGAAACACGGGTGCGGCGATCTTCGGCAAAGTTGGGGAGTCCTCGTCCACCCAAAGACCACTTATCCTGTCCTCCTCGTTGGTGCCTCTGGGGCTCCCTCATGACGTCTCGACCTTGAGGGAGCGCGGAAGGGAGAGTGGCAAACCCCCCATTTCTGGGGCATTTTTGACGAACAAACTTGACTTACCTATGCTTGGGGGAGTTGGTGTGAGCATGAGCAGATGGCTCCTTTGAGACTCTACGGCAATAGACCGTGAAGCGCTCTCTAAGGGAGGCCATTGGGTTACTCAATGGTTAAGCCCTGACTCGACCTCTACTTGGAAATGGCCTGATCTATTGCACACTCCGGATCAGTGCTCCAGGTATACAGGGGGCGGCTTGCCGCCGCCCTGCGAAGGGGGTACATGCCGTGCTGTGTTACGACGTCAGGCGGGGTGGGGAGCATGTAGCGTTGGACCCTTCGGGGACCTTGTGGCCTGGAAACCACAGTCGCCACTTCTCTCACTGGGCTTGGTAATTGTGAGGGAGTTCGTCATCCTGTACCGGTGCTCGCTTGCGAGCATTTCAGGCACCTGGATTAGCCGGGTGGGGTCAACGTCTGCGGAGGTCCCGACAGGGATCATGAGTAGGCGGTACCCAAGGTGATAGGGTGCCAGTATCTAAGGGAGGCCATTGGGTTACTCAATGGTTAAGCCCTGACTCGACCTCTACTTGGAAATGGCCTGATCTATTGCACACTCCGGATCAGTGCTCCAGGTATACAGGGGGCGGCTTGCCGCCGCCCTGCGAAGGGGGTACATGCCGTGCTGTGTTACGACGTCAGGCGGGGTGGGGAGCATGTAGCGTTGGACCCTTCGGGGACCTTGTGGCCTGGAAACCACAGTCGCCACTTCTCTCACTGGGCTTGGTAATTGTGAGGGAGTTCGTCATCCTGTACCGGTGCTCGCTTGCGAGCATTTCAGGCACCTGGATTAGCCGGGTGGGGTCAACGTCTGCGGAGGTCCCGACAGGGATCATGAGTAGGCGGTACCCAAGGTGATAGGGTGCCAGTGGAACTGGTGAAGAGGATAATGGATGCATTGGATCATCGTGGGATGGATTAAAAAGGATAAAAATGGACATCGATGGACTGCGAGGGATGAAGGAATAAATAATAATTAAAACATCGAGGGACGTCGAGGGACGAGAAGAATAAGTGAAGAAACTACAAAAGACAGGATGAAATCAACACCGTTGTCGACTGAGAGTGGAAGTGGGAAGAAGTAAATTACACTTCCTCACGACCACTTTCATATGACAGCCAGGGAATAATGTATTAACGATGAAGAAACTTCCAAGGGCTGCAACACCGCAAGGTGGCATTTCCCGAGGAAGTCGTTCTGAAGTAATCGATGGATAAAATGAAATAAATCATGAAAGAAATAAATCAAAGCGTAAATACTTATCAATTCTCGTTGACGAAATAAGTCGAAGTATACTTACGTAGTTAACGCGGCGTTCCTGAATCTCCCTGGGAAACCTGAAAAGAAGACCAATACTTACCAAGATCCTGTAAGAAGAAAAGTCCTAAGGTACGACGTGAGGCACCGTGTCTAGGCCTGCATGGTTGTAAGGACTTAAAACGGTACGACCGCAAACGGTCCCTCTGGGGAACCGGCCGAAACTCCAGAGTAAGTAGGCTTTCCGGAGTAAGGAGGCTCTGCTTCGGATGACGTATAGTTCCTACCACACTCGTGGGATTCAGATGGAGGAAAATTCAAACATTAAACAAAATTACAAAACAAACCTAAACCCAAACATCAGTGCAAGACCAAAACAAAGGATTGTACTAACACCAGAATCACAGGAAGGACGAGAACTATTAACTTCCTGGGGCAGAATGCGTTCAGGTTCTGTCTCTTCTGTTACATCAGAAGCAGAAGGCGGCACAACTGAAAGGAAACTAAAAAGAAGAAAGCCAGAAACATTGAGTTCAATTGACAACGGAACTAACAAGCAAAGTCAATACATGCTGGAGGTCAAGCAGGAAAGGACAGCATTAGAAGCTTACCTGTTTAATGAAAATAATAAAGTCAACAAGCCAGCAATTAAGTTTATTCTGGAAAAATGGAACAACATGGAGACCAGATTGCAGGAGCTTATCGTACAAAATGAGGTCTTAAAGGCGGAACGAAAAGCTACTTCTACTACCTCTGCAGGAGCATTCACCTTCGCTCAAGTTGCTTCCTCTGGGAAATTTAAGGAAGCAAATGGAGGGCTGTCCCAACATCTAAGGACCAAAGAGAGAAGCAGCTACCAAGTGGTCATCATTAAACCTAAAGATAATGAAGACATAAGATCTAATGAGCAAATTAAAAAAGAAGTCACAAACAAGATGGAAAAAATAAACGACAAAATAAGGGTCAAAAATATGAGGACGACGAGAAGAAAAGGAGTAGTCCTGGAAGTAAAGGATGAACAGGATGTTGACCTTATCAAAAAGATTAAATTCCAAGACATCGGCCTTAGTGTCGAAAGACCAAAACACATTGATCCGATGATGATCATTTATGACGTAGAAAAAGACTTAACCAAAGAAGAATTAAAAGATTTACTAATCAAGAAAAACTTAATGCCCAATAACGAAGAGCAGAAGGTAGAGATGTATGAAAAAATCATTTTTAGACAAGCGTTTAAGGTTCGAGAAGACGAGGTTAATTGTACTGTCCAAATACCAGGTAAATACCTAAAGTGTCTCCTAAAACAAAATAGAATTTATATGAAGTGGCGGACATACAGGGTAAAACAATACCTGAACGTTATCAAATGTTTTAAACGTTACGGCTTTGGTCACATAGCAAAAGTATGTGAACAGGAAAAACAGTCTTGCGCAACATGCGGAAGCCAAGAACATGAAAAAGAAGAATGCCCGGATAAGAAGAAACCTAAATGCATAAACTGCATTAGAAGTAAAAAGAAAGAGGTACAACATGACGTGGGAAGCAAAAATTGCCCAGAATACTTACGTTTGCTAGAAGTTTATAAAAGTAAGCTAAAATGGCTCTAAAAATAGCACAAATAAACGCGCAACGCTCGGCTTCAGCAGCTGGAGACTTAGAACAATTGCTTCTTGATGAAAGAATGGATATACTCTGCATCCAGGAACCTTACACTTACAAGGGAATAGTTAGGGGGTACAATTCACCTGGCCTAGTAAAGGTACAGCCAGATACGCAAAATGCATGGGTTGCTGTGATAATTAAAGAAAAAAATATAGAGGTTTTCCGATACTCTTACGAAGAATCTGAACATATCATCTGTCTTCGACTACAAACACCAAAACACAGATTCAAACTAATAAACGCCTACTGTCAGTATTCAGAGCCAATTGAGCCTATATTAGAGAAAATAGAGAATATCTTAAAGGCTATAGGACATGAAAACACGATAATAACTATGGACTCTAACGCGAAATCTGAGGTGTGGTTTTCGGGGATGAATGATGACAGAAGAAGAGCCCTGTAGGAATTCTTACTCACAAATGATCTACACATATGTAATATGCCAAGCCAGACATGCACGTATTCATCGATTCATGGTCAATCAAACATTGACTTAACGATCTCCACCTTTGGACTACTAGATAATATAGCTAAATGGAAGGTTGTTGAAAAAGCCTGTATTAGTGATCACAATCTGATTCTCTTCGAACTTGCGGCTGCAAATAGAATAACTATTCCCAAAAAAGCCAACAAGTTCAACATCAAGAAGATAAATTGGGATAGTCTTAAAACAGGATTAGGTGAACAATTTGATCACGGGACTATTCAGCAACTAACCTCGAAGGAGCCTAATTTGGCTGTCGAAATACTAAACAATAAGCTATTAACTATAAGCGAGGTCTCTATGCCACGAGCTAAAATACCCACACGAAAAGTGGTCCCATGGTGAAATAATGATCTTAATAGATTAAGAAAAGAAGCTAGAGAAGCCAAAAAGTCCCTAGAAAAAAAAAGAAGACTTGGAATACGAGCAGAAATTGAGCAGCAAAAGCAAATCTACAAGGCCGCAAGAAATAAATACGTCGCGGAGATAAAAAGGCAAAAATGCAAACATGGAAAACCTTTGTCACAACGGAAACGGAAAATGACCCGTGGAGCGTACCATATAAAATAGTCAGAGATAAAATCAGAAGACCTGATGTAGTCTGTAGCATCACCTTGCCAAGTGGGAAACTAACCAAGAGCTGGAAGGTAACAATGGAAGCGTTATTACTAAAATGTGTTCCAGAAGACGATAGTAACTCCGAAACAGCATCTCACCTGGAAATCAAGGAAGCAAATAATAAGTATTTTAATTTAAACCTTGAAAATGATATTGACGAAGCAGAAATTGACGAGGCCATTAGAAAAGCCAAAAACAACAAAGCACCGGGACCTGATGAAATTAAAAACGAGCTAATTAAAGCAATCTGGGCAGAAAACCGGAAAATATTCTATAACTTATTCAATAACTGTTTCCGGAACAATAAGTTTCCTGACGCTTGGAAAACTGCTAGGCTCCAATTAATAACAAAAGGTGGAAATAGAAGCAAGGCAGATATAGGTTCTTATAGACCAATTTCGCTTCTATCAGCAATTGGAAAGATCTACGAACGAATAATAAAAGACAGAATACAAACTGAGTTTGACGTAAGAAATTTAAATAACAAAGCCCAATACGGTTTTACTCCCAAGAAATCTACAGAGGATGCACTTTTACAATTAAGACGAAGCATAGAGGATTCATCCAAAAAATATATAATCACGATCTTTGTAGATATTGAAGGAGCCTTCGATAACTTATGGTGGCTAGCGATAATTTCTAGATTGACGACGGCTGAATGCAGTTCCGCTCTCATCAAAATCATGAACGACTATTTTACTAATAGGAAGGTTCTTATAGAATCTAAATACGAGAAAATAACGAAATTAATGCAAAAAGGATGTCCGCAAGGCTCAATATTAGGCCCAAAAGCATGGAACTGGTGCATGAGTAGTCTTTTAACAAAAATAGACGAAACTTTTGACGAAGAGCAAGTAGTTACAGCAGCTTACGCAGACGACCTGGCAATTATAATTAAAGAGAATACAAAAAACAAGCTGGAACAAACAGGAAACCAGGTAATCAAGATCATGCAGGATTGGTGTTCTATGCATAAATTAAAAATTTCTGAAAAGAAGACTACGGCAGTAATTTTTAAAGGAAATTTAAAAGGAAGAGACCCAATAATTAAAATTGGAAACACAAACATCCAGTTTGTAAATGAGACAAAATACTTGGGAGTTATTTTGGACAGTAAACTTAATTTTATAGTACACGCAAAATATCTGAGAAATAAAATCATTAATTTTGTAATGACAATTCGGAGAATTGCAAAAGAAGAGTGGGGGATTAAGAACTATGCAATGAGACTATTATATAAGGCGGTAATAATCCCAATTAGGACGTGCGGAGCAGTTGCTTGGTACGACAAGACCAACTTAATAATGCTCAAAAGGCATATTATTGCAGCACAATGGACAGCTCTATTGTTAGTCACAAGGGCTTGTAAGACGACCTCCACAGCAGCACTTCAAGTCATCTCTGGATTAATGCCTATAGACTTAGTGATTGCGGAAAAAGGCATCAAAGGAAGAATTAAAAGAAACCTAACAACTAGTTGGAACGAATTCTACTTTAGAGAAGAGGAAGATGAAAGTAATCTTCGAATAGCGGAAACAATGAAACAAGTAACCACTCTATTAAGTAGAATTTGGCAAGAAAGATGGGATACTGAGGAGAAAGGACGAACAACCTATGAATTTATACCAAAGATAAAACAAATATTAGAAAATAAATGGGTAATATTTAGTAGGAAAAGTATCTATTTAATAACAGGTTACGGCCCTATTAACGCAACACTATTTAACAGAGGTGCTACAACCACAGACAGATGCCCAATATGTAACGAAATCGAAACGCTAGAACACCAATTATATGACTGCGAAGCATATAATAAACACAGATTTAGCATACTAACTAATAGACTACAGAAGAGCAAACTCATTGAAAACAAGGAAGCCCTTAAAGAACTTAAAAATTACGCAGAAAAAATATACGAAATCAGACAAACTTACCTTGGCATAACCTAAAATCAAAATGTAAAACTTAAGACCAAAACTTACCTAGAAGATGTTTAAACCAGTGGAATGACCTGAAAGAAAGGAAGAAGACAGAAGAAAATAATACTTACCAATCCAACCAAAGAAGACCTAGAAAGTAGATAAAAGGTCCGCCTCCTCGTGGCAGGGACGGAACCGGCTAAAGTTTAAGCTGGCTAAGCGACCTAAAACCAAAAAGAGTTAAACATAAATAAATTTGCAAAAGCTAAGGAAAACAAATTAATATTAGAAAAGATAAAAGAGATAATTAAACAAACGGAAAATAGAAACAAGAAAAAGAAGAATGTGGGTATGAGTTGATGCTCGATCTCCCACACAAAGGAAATCAATGAAATGAAAAAAAAATGTTTACCATGATCCGCAGGACCAGCAGGGATCACCGAGACATCGGCACCGAAGTCTATCAAGCACTTAAGACCGGAACTTCTATCCGTCACTATTAGGCGACGTTTAAACGCTTCCCCGAAATCCGCCGCCGTGATTACTGGGGAGCGGGCTTTTCCGACTTGCCCCACGAACACGGAGGGAAGCAACGATACGCAGCCGCGCCGAACTTCGCGTGCGCACGACACAGAGAGCACGACAGACGGACAGATAGGGTCGCGGAACGCGCGCGAGAGCGAGAATCGAGAGCGAGCGTCCTGCAGGCGTGCGTTGCGATGAGAAAAGACGCTCGCGAAAAAGAAAACACGAGAGTAATTGTAATTAGAAACGGTCATTGTGCGACGAGACACGAAGAGAGCGAGACGTGTGTTCATCAATCCTCTTTAAAGGAAGAATAATTAAAAGTGTTTTACGTTAATTCAAGTCTAGTTTTTTTGATTGCATCCGAGCGCGAATCTGCTCAAGGAGCAGCCACATTTTTGGTGCCGAAACCCGGGAAGTTTTCAACCGGAATTCTCGCGTCGGAGCGTTAGTGCGGAGCGGGGCGTGTTTTTCCCTTTCAGCTTTTCATTAGTTGTTGATGGCGGAACGAGACGAGGGCTTATCGCCGGCCGGAGGTCGTCGATCAACGCGTGCACGGAAGCGGTCGTCTTTGGATCCGCTTACCGAGGTCCCAATACGGAAGTCGACGAGGACGAGGAAAGCGGCGAGAGGACTTGGCGATGCGCTGCCACCTACGGTAGGACGGAAACGATCGACGCATACAGCGGGACCAAGGAAGAAGCGGCCAACATCAGCCGAGGAGAGGACGACGACGCGAGGACGCCCGCGGACTCGACGTCAGGTGGTGCTTGCGAGCACGCCGACTTTCTCACCCGCAAGGAAATCGACAGCGCGAGGATATCTTTATAGAGCTCATAGATATATTAAGAACGTCAGGGATAGAGTTAGATAAATGGGCCGCTAATCATACTGATTTACTATCTCCGCAAACGTCCCAGTGCGAAGGTAACGAAGGAAAGCCAATCGGAGAAAATGAATTTGTTAAGACTCTGGGCATTGCGTGGCACCCAAAAACTGATGAGTTTAGTTTTACAACTTCAAAGTTTAAAGATTTAGCGGGAGCTGTAACGAAGCGGGCTGTATTGTCAAATATAGCTCGGTTGTTTGATCCGCTGGGATGGCTTGCCCCAATAACGATAGTGGCGAAAATCTTAATGCAAGATTTGTGGATAATAAGAAGTGATTGGGATGAGGCGTTGCCAGCGGACGTACGAGATCGATGGATTGAATATTGTAATTCACTTTCTGAATTACCGAAACTAAAGATTAAGCGCTGGTTGGGAGTTTCATTGAATAGCCATGTTCAAATTCATGGATTTTCCGATGCTTCGTCTCGAGCGTTCGCTGCGGCTGTGTACTTGCGGATGGCGGATGGAAACGATCATTTTAGGGTAGTGTTATTAACTGCCAAGAGCAAGGTAGCCCCTGTTAAGACAATCAGTATTCCTAATCTGGAGTTATGCGGAGCGGTGCTGTTAGTAAAACTTCTCCGGCATGTAAAAAGTATGGATTGCTTCCGAGGCATTTCCACATATGCGTGGACGGACAGTCAAATCGTGTTAACTTGGCTTCGTAAACATCCGTGTAGCTGGAAGACTTTTATCGCGAATCGAGTATCTTTTATACAAACCGAATTACCGAGCGTCACCTGGGCTCATGTGCCCACTAAAGAAAATTCGGCTGACTTAGCTACTCGAGGTTGCAAACCGGTAGATTTGTTACAGTGCGATTTGTGGTGGTATGGGCCTGAATGGCTTTCGAGGTCTGAGGAGCATTGGCCTAGGCCAGCGGTGACTCCGCACATGCTTCATGTGAAAGAAATCGTACGCGAAGCGGAAATCTTAACCAGATTTTCGTCATGGTCGCGGTTAATTCGCGTGGTGGCGTATTGTTTGCGCCCGTTACAGAATTTAAGAAAACGCAAAGGTGGGATGAGTCCACTGTCGGGATTTCTCACCGTGGAAGAATTACGTGATGCACGTAACGCGGTGATTCGCTTGGCTCAAGGGTCTGCATTTGCCAAAGAAATCGAGACTTTACGCCAGAAGAAGTTGTTACCCAAAAGACATGCCCTTCTCAATTTAAATCCATTTTATGATGAAGTAGATGGCATATTACGTGTAGGAGGTCGTCTTGAAAATTCGAGTTTATCACGGGAAAAGAAACATCCAGCGATCTTACCGCGTGATTCGGCACTCAGTCGTTTAATAATAAGATACGCACATGAAGCATGTTTGCATGGAGGGCCCTCGCTTACTTCCAATGCTGTCCTACGATACGCGTGGATTTTGGGTCGCAATAGACTAGTTAGGACCGCGATTCGAAATTGTATCGTTTGTCAGCGTAACAAGCCACGGTTGGCTCATCAGATGATGGGAAATCTCCCAGCCTCCCGTGTTACTCCTGCTCGGCCATTTTCATCGGCTGGGTTAGATTATGCCGGTCCCTTCCAGATCAGGACCACCAAGGGACGCGGATACAAGTCATATAAAGGATATATTGCTCTTTTTGTATGTTTTGTGACGCGAGCAATTCATTTGGAGGCTGTGAGTGATCTCACTACCAGAACTTTTCTAGACGCGTATAGACGGTTTATTAGTCGACGTGGTGTGTGTAGGAAGCTGTATTCTGATAATGCGACCACCTTTCAACCAGCGGACAAGGAGCTACAGTCAATGTTTAAGGCTGGTTCCGAATTTTATATCAGTACCGCTGCTCCCCTTGCGAGTATGGGAACATCTTGGACATTTATCCCACCGAATTCCCCTCATTATGGAGGTCTGTGGGAGGCCGGGGTCAGGTCGGTCAAACACCATCTGAAGCGTGCGTTTAATGATAGGTTGTTGACTTTTGAGGAATTTTCCACGGTGCTTGCCGAAATAGAGTCTTGTTTAAACTCGCGTCCTATCTGTCCGTTG
>NW_017180495.1:19238-19767 GCF_001652005.2 Ceratina calcarata
CTTCGTCTCGAGCGTTCGCTGCGGCTGTGTACTTGCGGATGGCGGATGGAAACGATCATTTTAGGGTAGTGTTATTAACTGCCAAGAGCAAGGTAGCCCCTGTTAAGACAATCAGTATTCCTAATCTGGAGTTATGCGGAGCGGTGCTGTTAGTAAAACTTCTCCGGCATGTAAAAAGTATGGATTGCTTCCGAGGCATTTCCACATATGCGTGGACGGACAGTCAAATCGTGTTAACTTGGCTTCGTAAACATCCGTGTAGCTGGAAGACTTTTATCGCGAATCGAGTATCTTTTATACAAACCGAATTACCGAGCGTCACCTGGGCTCATGTGCCCACTAAAGAAAATTCGGCTGACTTAGCTACTCGAGGTTGCAAACCGGTAGATTTGTTACAGTGCGATTTGTGGTGGTATGGGCCTGAATGGCTTTCGAGGTCTGAGGAGCATTGGCCTAGGCCAGCGGTGACTCCGCACATGCTTCATGTGAAAGAAATCGTACGCGAAGCGGAAATCTTAACCAGATTTTC
>NW_017180496.1:0-563 GCF_001652005.2 Ceratina calcarata
AATAATGATTTAAGGTATTTTTGTAAAATCAGTGATGTTTATTAAATTGCATGGTTGAAGTATCAAAATTGAAATTGATTTATTGGGCACGTTCGATTAGGTCGTAAAGCTGTAGATAATAATTGCGAAGAGAAGGAAGCGTGGAAGCGTTGTTTTCAAAAAGAATTACTGGCAATCGACCGTAAACCGGCAGCCATGTTTGAATTCCAAGTTAGTAGTGACCAGCCCGGTCCCGTCCCCTTTAACCCAAAGAGAAGGGAACTCGATTGTTCTCCTAGTTTCCTCGTCCAAGGACGAAGGACCCAGCGTGGGCGGCGATGAGATGGTGAAATAAACCGGAAAAACGTGATCGTCCCGGATGAAAAATTGGACCCGCTGACAATGCCATCAGAAAATCAAAATTGGCTGAAAAATGATGGAAGCTCAATACAATTCAAAGCTTATATTGACCTTCCTACGTCCGGAACAATTTTTTCAATTTTTATTTCATGGTAAACTTTAAAATCTGACCCAGCAGAATAAATAGAGAACTGCGTATGCGAAAATCCTGAAGGGTCGTAATA
>NW_017180497.1:0-562 GCF_001652005.2 Ceratina calcarata
AAAAAGTAATGTGTGAAAATGCAGAACATGTAAAAGTTTTATTATAAAAGTTTGCGTCCACAGGGGCTGCTGTTACGTTTGAGAAAACATGCAAAACCGCTAGTTTAGTCGAAATATGTAAAAGATTCAGAAGCGTTTCTAACAGCGAGCAAACCTCCAACAGCATTTCCTCTATCCTCGTCGTTGCCGTTTGCATTTATTTTCGCGCAGTTCTTTTCACAATCATTATGAAATTTTTATTGTTGATAGTTAATCGTAAAAAGTTGCCGCGTTTACAAAGCTGTTCACAAACTTAAATGCAATCGGTAACCAAATGTACGCGACACCTTTACTGTGACGCGAAGTGAAATCATTAATAAAAATAAGGATATAGTAGGTGCGAATGGCGACAGGACGTTTTCTTTATTTCTTTTAAAAAATGAGACGAGAATACGTGTTAGTAAGGTAATAAGTGATCTAATGTAATAAGCGTTGAATAGGTACCGCCTGACCGAGGCGGGATTTAAACTAATTGAATTTAAACTAATTAAATTTAACTAAGGATTATTTATTAGTTATATAT
>NW_017180498.1:0-562 GCF_001652005.2 Ceratina calcarata
GACGAATTCATCCAATACAGTCGAAGAGATGTTGATAAAATCATTAAATAATATCTAATTCTACATAGAAGCTTGTATTCATACCTATTCTTTCTTTAAAAATAGTAATTCAGGTATTTAGATATAATATGTAGTATTATTATTTACATATATGTAGGCACGTGGTATTTAGTAGTACATATTTAGATATGTAACTTTTTATTTCAGCCTTGCAGTTAGGAAACATGGACTTGGTTCACATTTACTATCTTAATTCACTCATGCTTTCCTTTCACTCTACTCTCACACATTTTCTCTCTCTCTTATTCATAGTTTGCTTAATTACGGTATATCTAGCTCTAATTTATCCTATATACAGGGTGTCTCACCTAACTTTAGCATCTAAAATATCTCGTTTATTTGTTATGATAGAAAAAATGTCAGAGGAAATCATTAGTTGGTTCAGAGAGGCAAATATTATGATTGGTCAAAAAGTTTGTTTAAGATTATGTCTCTTGAATTTCAAGGTTATCGAAGTTTTTTATTATAGATGAAAAAAGTTTACTTGTTAACGTTCAATTGG
>NW_017180499.1:0-562 GCF_001652005.2 Ceratina calcarata
ATCTATTTTCCTTTGTTCGTGCTTTGTACCAATGAATGAATATTAGGGGTCACTGACCTACGGCGCGCTCGCGCGAATCCTGTAATCGTTCCGTCAGAGATGGCTGCCTGAAGCTACCGCTCCTCGTGAAGGTTGAGGTTTTCGAGTCGAACGTCATCGTGACACCGCATTCCTTGTCCCTTCGCTGTTTCCTTTCCAGACACGCAGCAAAAGCACAGCCCACAGCATGACTCAACCGTTCTCCCTAGAAGAGGACCATGAATATTAAACGTCAGTTCGTAATAAGATTTTCCTGGATAATATCCTTTTTTTACTAGCTTTTAAGTCAGTGATTTTCAACTGATGTTCTGCTGAACATCGGTGCTCCATGAATTTAAAGAAAGTGTTTCGTCAGGATAATCAGTGAAAAATTAGATTATTAAATCGAACATTTTATTATAATTTTATACGATCTTGGTTTTCAAATAATAATGAATAGTAAGGCAAAATATAAAAGAGGAATTGAGAGTAGATATTTCATACTTAAGACCAGATATTGAAAATAATACACCCTTTTGTTGGA
>NW_017180500.1:0-562 GCF_001652005.2 Ceratina calcarata
TTGCTCAGTGTTCAGGAAATTCTATGCAATACTCGGTATTCAATACTAAATCACTCCCGAATAGCCAGACCACCTGCGCTCGTCAACGAGTCCAGGCCAGGATGATCCGAAAATGAAACCGAATGTGCACTTTGTTCTAACGAGCGGCGAAAATTTTTCTCCCTTTATATAGCCTTGTTGGACAAGAGGAAGGGATCGGGGTTGGTATTAGAGCACGATGATTGGCTGACTACCTCTTGCGTGGGCGTTTCATATTGTCACACAAATTTCTCTTTGTCCGCGAACGTAGTTGGTGAAGGTAATTGTTATCGAAAAAGAAATGTAAAAATGGTATTTTATTATTGCAATTCTTTCGGAAGCTTTATATTATTCCTAAGCACATAGTTTTTCGTTATTTTTGGTGAGACGAGTCAGCCGGATGCGGTCCATCATTCGGGTCCTGTTTGTGAACCAGATCAACAAACTGAAATTGTTGCAAACAAATTTCATCTATTTGTAGACTGTTCATGCATTTCTGGCGACATGAAATGAATAGTAATAGAACGGGAATGGAAGATGCATA
>NW_017180501.1:0-562 GCF_001652005.2 Ceratina calcarata
AAACTGATTCTAATCGTAAATGTAATTATAACAATTAATTGCATTCTGTTTCATACCATTTTTTTGTCGTCTGCTATCGAGAAAAGCTGATTGTATTCATCCAGAAGTTGAAAATTTTTACTGTGTTATTGCACTATTCTTCTCGCATGTCTTTCATACCGTTTTTCTTACCTGCTCTGGTCTGAAACATCCGGAACAGGTAAAGACCCAACATGATCACAATTAGTTAGACGAGCATGGCGGGTGCCATAAATTCGAGGACAGTACTAAGTGAACGCTCCTCACTTTTCGCCATCCGAGCAAAGGCGGCTTCCTTATTATATGTATATCTTATCCTCGATAAGAGCCAGACCCATGAAAAGTTCACCGAGTATCCCAGTCCTATCCTGTTGTATTTAAATATTTTATTCGCAAGATACAAATAATTTTTACTATTCAATGTTCTATTCTTAAAATTTGTTGGCTTATTCAAATATGTATACATCCTAAATTTTAATTGTGAATATAAATATGTATATTTTACATAAAAGTGGTACAAGCTGGTATTATTTTAATAATTCTT
>NW_017180502.1:0-563 GCF_001652005.2 Ceratina calcarata
ATGCGAATTAAAATCACCTACTAAAAGTGTATTAGAGTTCTTTAAACAATTTTTAGCCAAAATATTCCATTTGGTTTGAGAAAGAATGCTACCTGGAGATCTGTAACAAGCAATTAAATCAAATGCAGATTGAACATTATTGATACGAATGTCACAAAGTTCAACCGTTACATCAGGAGAAACTAAATTGTCAAGTTCATTGTAGGCAATACTTTTGCGTATAAAGAAGACTATTCCTCCACCTCTTTCTATAGCACGATCCTTCCTTAACGTGAGAAAGCCTGGTACATGGATGTGATCCTTACTGGCCAGCCAAGACTCAACACAGATAACAATGTCAAATTGATCCCGCCTGCGTTGTAAATCCCATTGATTTGAAATAAGACTTCTGGAGTTCCAAAATAGAATTCTCAATTCNTCTCAGTAGCCTAGTAATGCGCGATTTAAGGCTGGAGTCATTGATGAACTTCTTAGTATCAGAAAGCATATGCAGCAAGCCTGCAGTATCTGATGTAAAATTTCTTGCCAATTCTACAGTGTTAGAACTGCCGTGAGTTTCTTTT
>NW_017180503.1:0-562 GCF_001652005.2 Ceratina calcarata
ACAATGGAACGCGCTGGAACAGCAGAAATGACCGCCATTGCAGGATCTTCAAAAGAAACGACGGTTAACAGCGTTTCACAAGTCAGTGAATTGGCGGCCATTGTAAATCGTCTGGCCAAGTTGGAGACTGCATTACGGAGTCGGAGTCGCAGTAGAGGACATCGACGGTTCCAAAGAGGAAGGAGCAAATCCGCGAGCTCTACAAGGGAAAATGGTCTTTGTTACTACCACGACAAATTCCGAGAGAATTCCTGGAAATGCAAGAACCCTTGCTCATGGACGGGACCAGATCAGAGGAAAACGACAGCGCAGCAGGAAAATTAATAAGTCCGTCTCAAATTGAGGCGCTTGGAGACGGACACAAGAAGTGCCGCCTCATCGTACGCGATATACGGACGAAAATCGAGTTTTTAGTTGATACTGGCGCAGATGTTTCCGTCCTTCCTAAAGTTTTTGGAGGTAAGAATGCAAAAGTAGATGCGTTCAAACTGTATGCAGCAAACGGTACAGCTATCGATACTTTCGGTGAAAAACTATTAACTTTAAACTTAGGTCTGCGACG
>NW_017180504.1:0-562 GCF_001652005.2 Ceratina calcarata
CATACATACATACATACATACATAATACATACATGCATATAGATAGGTAAATAAAATTTAATAATAGTAAAGAAAGACAGTATTTCACGCAATTTATTTAAGTAGATTGATCTTCAGAATAAGGCTATAATAGACTGAAATAGCTGAATTTATCGACATTTTCCATAAAATAAATCATTATGTGGAAATTATGCTATACAACGACCTTTTCGAAAGCACTCACTATCTCCACTTCACCAAACTGTAATTAGTGATTGTAAACATGTATTTATGCATGGTCATTCACGACACACAAACACATTTCCGTAAAACTGTTCTAACTATAAAGTACTATATATTGAAACATGTGACCTAGCTTTTTCTTTGTCTTTATGCATAATGATGAATTTTTGTTCAACTGCAGTGCACTTGTACAAACTCTTCCATTTATAACCCGTTTACATAACAAATTATCATATCAATAACGATGTAAATTATTACACCGACTCCTAACAAACGCATGGCCGAATCTCTTCCAAATTGATTGTTAACAGTATTTTACAGTAACTTACAATGTTGATAC
>NW_017180505.1:0-562 GCF_001652005.2 Ceratina calcarata
CCGTTTTCGTGCTAATTTGTTTCCTTCGCGGTCTCGCGTTTGATTGTTAACTTATCTCTGTAATTGGGCAACGTTTCGGTTGTTCTGTTTCTAGTTAATCGTCCGTCTGCTGGTTTTGTCTAGCCGTTCTATCGTTCGATACGTGTTCAGTTGTTGTATCGTGAGTTTCGATTCGTTCGTGATTTGATGTTTCCTTGTCTTTTTCCTCGTTGGAGGATTTCACGTTTATTCGCGGATCTTTTCCACTTGGTCGCGTGACTTTTCGGTTTCCGTCGCGGTTGTTTTATTTTCGCCCCTTACTTTTTAGTTATATCGTGGTGTTGCCCTTCTAATCCGGTGCACTATTTCAGGTATAAGGGTCGTCTACCTGTTTGCTCGTATTATCCGTTTCGGTGCAAATCTGTTTCCTTCGCGGTTTCGCGTTTAATTGTTAACTTATACATTTGTTTTATTTGGACACCGTTTCGGCCGTTTTGATTTTAGTTAACCGTCCGTCTGTTAACACTGGAAAGACTGAAATTTAGTATATACCTATATTGCCCAAAGCAGTCAAAATGACTGC
>NW_017180507.1:0-562 GCF_001652005.2 Ceratina calcarata
TATTTTTTTGAGCTGCCAATCTCAGTTTTGGTAATAAAAACCGAAATGATGTGTAAGTACTTTTGAGGGTCGATGTACGCACATCGATCGAAGGATAATCGAGCCTTTTGTGTCTTTCGGTTCCGTTCACATAGATAGTTTATTTAACAAGCTATGTGCGTCCGCCTTTAATCTCCGCCCGGTCGTTCCGGCCGCGACAATGGCGCTCCTATTGTCGCTTTGTGAGAACGGTCCCGTGATTTCGTAATTATAATTGAAGGGGCAGGCGGGTGGGGGTTAATTGTCAAAGAGCGTCCACTGGACTCTATCACTCCCCCTCTCTCTCTGTCTATCTTTCTGTCTCTCTCGGTCTCGCCCCCTACTTTTTTTAATAATCGGATTTCGCGAGACGGGACGGTTTCGAAAAAAGACCGCATTGTCTTACCGATCAAAGGACACCCTTTTGGACTTCCATTTCTCTCCCAACGATTATTCAGCCACTTCCATTTACTTACCTGAAACAAGAAATTAAAAAGTCTGTCAGACGGTTTTGCAAACTGCTTTTCAAAAGCATAATAAATCA
>NW_017180508.1:0-562 GCF_001652005.2 Ceratina calcarata
ACGGGCGAAAAAGAGGGGAAGCGAGCCGTGCGGGATAAATTCTGAGACCCCTGGGGCAAACACCCGGGCGCAAACTGCCCCCCCACCTGCGGGCGGCTCGCGATCTACGATCGACTCGTGTCGCGATTGTGGCGATTAACGGTAAGCTAGTAATCTAACACGAACAATTGATCGCTCTGAGGAGTCTCGCTCGTATAATCCCGGGACCGAACCGACCGAACCGCGTCGTAGGAATGGGGTTTTGAGACGCGGTTGCGGCCAGGATTCCAAGCCTACATCGCGGTATGTACGTCGCCGTCGCCGGCACGTACGGCCCGAACTTCAGCGAGTCTTCTCCGCGGAGAGTCCAAGTCTACATTCGGGCCGGCGGCGCCGAGCGGCGGGAACGTCACCCGGCGCCGACAGATATTAAAGAAGTACTTACCGCGCGTGAAGAAAGTGATCATACTATAATGCAAATTCGTTATAAAAACGGAATAGTATATTATGCATCAACGCTTATAATTAGTATTTAATAGTTACGGTTCATTTATTTAAGTCTTCACAATTTCTATTTCAATTG
>NW_017180509.1:0-562 GCF_001652005.2 Ceratina calcarata
ACAAAATTAATTAAACACCTGATAGATACTTTTGCCAAGTTTCAGTGCATTTTATAGTTTATAGTTAATGCTTTTTATAGTTTTTTAACATAGCATTAAAAAACCAGTTAATTTGAATGATTTTTGGGTTTTTACATTTAATTTCTAAATGTTTTAAAAAAATTCGAGCAACCTTTGAACTTTTGTCTTCTTTTGCATTTCCTGTTTAGCAAATAATTTACATGTCTGGTTTGAATGTATTCTGCTTCCGTTTCGCGAGAAAATCTCATTGTTCCGCGAGTAGCCAGGGGAATATAAGGATAACTGTTGACCTAGTAAACCGACTGGTACACGCATTTCTATATTTAGAAGGTCCAGTGCACGTGCAGAAAAACAATGAGGTAGTCGATGTTGAGTCGATCGGTGGTATTCAGAGAAATTCGCGATTTATGGGTGGAGACGTGCGAAACACGTTGCTATTAATTACGCAGCGAGATAATAAAATAATTCAACGATCACAAAAATATTCAATTAGAGTAACAATCATTGTATCAATTATTGTATTTAAGTTGCACGTTATATC
>NW_017180510.1:0-1004 GCF_001652005.2 Ceratina calcarata
TCCCTTTACCGCGTCGAATTTTGGGAGTTCCCGCTCGAGGAACGCTTGCAGAGCTTGATCCTCGGCCGCCGTGCGAGACCGAAGTCCCTCGACGGTCTCGAGGTGGTTCCGCTTCGGATCGTGTGGCTGATCGTGGGTATTTCTCATGGCTCGCTTTGTCGAGGGCGGCCATACCACGTGTCCCGCTATGGTGGCGCGAAAGTTGAGTTGGGTTAGTAGGTCCGCTCCGATCAGCATAGCATACGGTAGTCCCGGAAGAACAAGGAAGCGATGGCGTATGGATTGTCCGCACAGCCGTAATTCTCCTTCGTAGCTATCGTCGATGTCGCGCTCCACGCCGTCGGCTAACATGGCCGCGAGGTATTCAGTTCGAGCGGTCCAACCTCGTTCCCGGCATTGTCGAGCGGTAGCCTCGTCGATGTAGGAGGTGGCTGCTTCCGTATCCAAGAGGGCTTGGATCGTTATGTCTTCGATGGCCACGTTCAATACCACTCGCCCGTCGTCTAAGCGTTGGGCCGGGCGACACCAGACTGTGTCCCGGCCCGTTGGACGTTTCCCGGGCGCGTGCATGCGCACTCCCGGTATGTTGTTCCGTCTTTGCCGCAGTAGGAGCAGAAGACCTGTCTGGGAGCTGTGCATCCTCGGCGTGTGTGTCCTGGTTGTTTACACCGCCAGCAACACGTCTCTCTATCGAATGGCCGATCAGCATGTGCGATGATTGGGCCGTGAAGGTGGTTGGCGCGTCGTAGTGCCTTCATTTGGCCTCCGTTGTTGGACATCGGTAGCCCATCTTTGCTGCCACATTTCTATCCGTTCCCCTGCCCGCACGAGATCGTCTAATGTGCGGATATGGCTTGGCTCTATCCGCATCTGATAGTCAGCCGTCATGTTGAGCAGGGCTCTATCGAGGATTTGCTCGGGCGTGGCCGTTCCGAGGCGATGGAACATCGTTTGGAGATCAGTTACGTATTCTCGAATCGGCTCTCGTGGTCGTTGTCGTCGGG